>NC_067486.1:18993867-19252684 GCF_947179515.1 Apodemus sylvaticus | reverse complement strand
CCCCACCATGTAATAAGGATACATGCTCTACTATGTTCATAGCAGCCCTATTTATAATTGCCAGATGCTGGAAAGAACCCAGGTATCCCTCAACAGAAGAGTGGATGCAAAAACTGTGGTATATCTACACAATGGAGTACTATTCAGCCATTAGAAACAATGAATTCATGAAATTCTTAGGCAAATGGATGGAGCTAGAGAACATCATACTAAGTGAGGTAACCCAGACTCAAAAGGTGAATCATGGTATGCACTCACTAATAAGTGGATATTAACCTAGAAAACTGGAATACCCAAAACATAATCCACACATCAATGAGGTACAAGAAGAAAGGACGAGTGGCCCCTTGTTCTGGAAAGACTCAGTGAAGCAGTATTTGGCAAAACCAGAACGGGGAAGTGGGAAGGGGTGGGTGGGAGGACAGGGGGAGAGAAGGGGGCTTATGGGACTTTCTGGGAGTGGGGGGCTAGAAAAGGGGAAATCATTTGAAATGTAAATAAAAAATATATCGAATAAAAAAAAAAGAATTTACTTCAGTTATTCCAGACACCAAGTTGAAAGAAATGCCAAAATGGTGTTAAATGAGTAATTTTAGCTATTCAATGTTTGTCCTTTATCTTTCCATTTATACGTATAATGTATACTAGACAATCTAAACTGATACTTCTTAGTCTATGTATAAATCTAACATTCTATATGTATTAAAACTTTTCTAAAATCAATGAATTTTGCTAACCTAGAAAAATAATAATGTATTATTATTTTTAGGAAACTATTGTAAATATACAATGTATTCACTAGTTATTGATTGCCATGTTAACAGCTTAGCATAACAAAACTAGAAAGTGTATCAAACTAATTGTCAGTATGCTGGGCATTTGGTAGCAGTAACAAGTTCAAAAACTTCTGGGAATATTGTTGCCTCTGATTTGCTGTTACAGATCACAGTGTTGTCAGCACAGTATAGCTATATATCTGAGAAATGGTAAAGAGCACAGAGGAACTAGTGAACAGATGCAGGATTAACAAAGAAAGGAGGATAGCTAACACTTAAAATATGCTAATGGAATAAGCGCCAATTAGTGCAGAGGAGTAAACCTTGGGGCAGATAACCATATTTCATGACCATCAGTAATAAATTCTGAGTGAATAGGTTTATTTATCACCAGGGAAAGTTGTTATTAATTTAAAGAGCTCAGCAGAAATGCAGTTATGTAAAACACAGAGGAAAATCAATTTCACTTGAAGTATATTTGATAAGAAATCTGAATTATAAAATGATCATCTGAATACATGGTGAAGTATTATGATAAAAGCTATTTGAAGTGGATTTTAAAATTAGCACCAAGTGCATAGGGATAAAATTGAACACACTTGTGTCTCTTCCCACTTTGAAAAGAAGTGGTAAGCTTTCATTTAGACTATGTAGAATTTTGGGGAAAAAATAAGCCTAAGGTATACAAATTGTGTATGTTCAATGATATAGAATATATGTGTAACTTGAAAAATTAAACTCTATTTGTGTTTTGTGGTATTATAAAAGGAGGCAGTTTTGCTAACTGATTATCACCCTCTTTGTGATATATTTTTTTAGCATATACAAGGCTTATACCTCAGTCATGAATTCAGAAAATTTTACTTTTTTCTTTTTTAAGATCTTCAGAGTAGTTATTAAATTATGACAGCCAGGAACATATTTTATTTAACATTAATAGTGTTGCTTAGAGGTTTTGCTACCTATGTGGTTTCAGAATACTATCTGACCAAAGTCCATTATTGTATAGAAGAATTTCACAGCATGAGAGGGGTAGGTATCATCTTCTAACCAACTCATGTGCCTCATAGAAAAAAAAGTGAAAACTTTTAATAAATAAATATATTTAAAATAAATAACATTAACATTGTGATTTTTGTTTCTCTATAGAATCCAGGTAAATGTATAAAGTACTAAAGTTAGACTTTTGTACTTATAAAAGAGGAGTTAATTATAGATCAGAAATATGTACCACTGAAATATATACACCCATCCTTTTAAAGTTTAGTTTTCAGAATATTCAAATTGCTGTCTCAATTACATATTGCTGTTTAGAAACAATTGTAACAATTCCTGTTACAAGCATAGTATGTAAGTGTAACTCATGTAATACTTTGTAAAACATGAAACATAATAGACATCAAGAAAACCTGCGCACCATCAAACTTTCTTGAGGCTTTCTTCTATGCCATTAGCCAGCTGATAATTGTAGACTAGTTATCATGAGATTCATCTTTTTCATCACTAGAAAATAAGTAGGTCACTCTAAACTTGCTGAAAATTGGGTGTAAATCTGGTTATGCAGCTTTGAATAAAACTCATAAAACAGCACGTCTCTGAACTACATGGTTGTATCTGATATGTGTGCTTTTCTGTTGCTTGTATGACATCAATTAACACATTTGCAATGAACTTTACCTGTAACTCAATTCAGCACATGAATCAAGTTATATAAATACTGGGCCAGTAAGAATAAAATAATTCAGAATTTTCTCATTCCACAATTTACTGGACCCACAAACACAAATCATCAATGGTATTACATTCAGTAATGGAATAACTTCAGAAAGTTCAAGTGCATCCTTAAATATTTGGAATCTTGCCTTCAAGAGAAGTCATTGAATATGTATGAGTTTGTATTTATGGTGATATCAAGATACTAGTTTTACATAGAATGTGGACATGCATCAGGGAAAGTGTACACAGACAGGGTATGAATCTGATACTGAGACTCTTAAACGATGACAACCAAGCAGAGAAACATTCAACAGACATTTCAAAGGATACTCATGCTCTGCATAAGAGAGCATTTGGACTGAATCTGATCAACTATCCTTAGTATGAAAGAAATAATTTGACTCAAGTGGGTAAAGGTCAGTCTTAAAGATAGTTGCTAAAGAAAGAATTGGTGGGAAGAAGACAGAGATAAGAGAGGATAATTTGGAGGAATTTAATCAAAGCCTTTGCATTTGTAAGGAATTATAAAACAATAAATAAAGCATATGTAAAACGATCTATCAACATCAGTACTTTCTGTATAGTGGTGCATACATAAGGTCTAAACACAAAGGAGAAGTGATCATATGCTTTGTTTCACACTGTGTAACAAGTGGAAGAAGGATGTGGGTATGTGGCTAGCCCTATTGGAACTTGCAATTCCATGTTCAGTTGATATCATTGGGAGGTATGGTGATTTGAATACGTTTGGCCCATTGCCAATGGCCTCCTCAAATACCAGTTCTCTCTGGAAGGAAGCGATGGGGGCAATGTTAGAGATTGTGGGAAGCAAAACTGAATTTTGTGAGGGTTAAAATGTTACGTATTTTGTAATATTTTTATTTCTTAGTTCCTCACTATTCTGAGACCAGAAACCCCTGGATTCTGATGTTTAGCCACAGAGGATTATGTAAAGCCAGGATTGCTCCTGACCTTGGTTCTTTCCTCAAAGGCAGCTTGTTGATCCTGTGAGAGGTTAGGATTTGGTGAATTCCTTCACATTCAGGAAAAGAGTGCCACACATGCAGAAGGAAAATCTTTTACAAAGGTAATATGGACACACACACACACACACACATATATATATATACACACACACACATGCACACACACATACACACATACACACACACATACACACACATACACACACATACACACACACATACACACATACACACACATACATACACACACATACACACACACATACACACACATACACACACATACACATACACACACATACACACACATACACATACACATACACATACACACATACACACGCACACACACACACACACACACACACACACACACACATACACATACACACACACATTCTGATAGGGCCCAATCATTTATTTCATCAACTCTAAACAGACATTTGTGTGTGTGTGTGTGTGTGTGTGTGTGTGTGTGTGTGTGTTAATTGCACTAACAAAGGTGGTCTCAGAAAAGGCCAGGATAGTCTTTGTCCTTTGGTTTACTCTCATGAAGAGCATTTGGGTCAAGCAAGTTCCAGGACAGCCAAGCTTAAACAGTGAGGGAGTTAGAGAACAGAAATCTGGTAATGATATAATAGAACAAGGGGGAGTGTTCCATCCCCATCAAGAAACAAAATCTTTTGCTATTTGGCTATGGTTTTAGAGTTAAGAATAGAAGGGGTTACTGGAATGGTTGATGCTAGTTAGCTGGAGCTAAGAAATTAATGCTGATTAAGATGAGTCAAGCATCCCAGAAATCTCTGGAAAGTGTTTTCTGAGAGCACAAAGAACCTGTGTTTCAGAGATAATCTCACAGTGCAGTTGGACTTGGTAATGTGTAAGGGTCATCAAGTGGTACTGGTTTTGAAGGCATAAAGGGTGAGAGGCTAGGAAAGCCCATTGATGAATGTGGAGCTTCAGCTGCAGTCAAAATCCCAGGACTGAAGGGGTCATGTAACAAAGATGAGTCTTAGTACCATGACCAGAGTCTATGAGAGGCTATTGGTGAAGCCTAGTCTGTTGTTGTTGAAAGGATGAAAGGAGTTGGAGATCTGAAGAACATTCTGATATTGGACATGGAGTTGCTGACTTTGGAGTCTGCTCAACTGGCTTTGGTCTTGCTTTCATCCAGTATTCCTTCACTATGCCTTTTAGAATGGTAATGTCTATCCTGTGTCATTCTATATTGGAAGTATGCCATCTACTTTTTGATTGTGACTTTATAGGAGATTACAGTTAAATGGTTGTATGAGTCTTCAGAAGAAACTTTGAACTTTTAAACACTGTTGATACTGTGATAGGTTGTGGGACTTTTGAAGTTGGACTAAATGTATTTTGCTTTACATTATGGCTAGGTATGTCAGCCATAGACTCATGGGTTTGAACAAGCCTATGGGGGCCAGGCAATGGAATGCGATGGTTTGACTATGATTGGAATATGGAAGTGGTACAATTAGGAGGTGTGGCTTTGTTAATAATGTAGGTGTGGCCTTGTTGGAGGAAGTGACTCACTATGGTGGTAGGCTTTGAAGCTCTGCCCAGTGCAGAAGAGACCCTCTTCCCAGATGCCTAAAAAAATTTCAGTTCCTTTTAGTTGTCCTGGGATCAAGATGTAGAACTCTCAGCTCCTTCT
The DNA here is from genome assembly GCF_947179515.1 of Apodemus sylvaticus. Lineage (NCBI taxonomy): Eukaryota > Metazoa > Chordata > Mammalia > Rodentia > Muridae > Apodemus > Apodemus sylvaticus. Next base: position 19,247,531 of record NC_067486.1, on the reverse strand, counting down.
TCAGCATCATGGCTACCTGCATGCTGCCATGCTTCCTGGCATGTTTGAAACTGTCACCCACCCCAGTTAAATGTTGTCACTTATAAGAGTTGCTTTTTCATGGTGTCTCTTCATAGCAATAATATGCTAATGAAGACATGAGACTTGCTTTTCTCTGCAGGGAATCATTGGAGGAGTGGATCTGATTAGAGAGGGTAGGTGGGAGGGTACAACCAGGAAGAGTCAATGGAGGGGAAACTGTTTGTGGATATAATATATGAGAGGAGAATAAACTTAAAAAGGAAGGAAAAACAGCAAAAACTGTTCAGAATTAGAGGCTTGAGCATCATGGGAAATATAGTGTAATTTTATAAGTGATTTTCTGACACAGGAAGATAATTTTCAAAATGTCACATATTTGGCTCTACAGAGTGATTAGCTAAGCTATCAAGAAAGTAGAGGGATGTTGTTTTCAGGTAAAGAAATCTGTTTATAGAGCCTTGACTACTGCTAGAGACTCTTCAAATGTATGATGAATATGATTCTTATCAAAAGAGCTACTTATATTTTAAAATGACATAATGTGCATCAAATGATAGATCACAGAGTAAAATCTTTAAAAATCAATTCTTTGAATGAAAGATTCCCTTCTTCCCTCCTGTAGCTGTTCCTTGTACCAATGTTTTAATATTTACAATATGGAACCCTCATTCTTCTTTCATTCCTCGTGTCTCCTACTCTCATTACATACTAGTTTAGCCTATCTAACCTAGTATGTAGGTATCCTGCATAACATAATCTAGTATATAGATAGTATGTTGATAGTATACTATTCCATTTTTTTGCCCCCTTTTTTTTTTTCATATACCAAACAAGTGCTACAGAAACTGGTAAAATTCAGCCAGTAGTGAAGATTAAGTCATGAACTTGGAAAAGATACTGCTAGAGGGCAGGCATTTGACAGAGGTGAGTAAGAAGGGAAGAACCATGGATTGAGTACAGTCATGAGAATGTGTATATGAAACTGCTTAAAAATTAACTCAATTAAACAAAAATCTATGGCTACTTTCATTTCATTTTCCTTTCAGATTTTATTTCTAAGACTCAAATCTAGGATGTTGGGTAATGTTAGGCAAGCATTTTACTGTAGAAATACAGTCTCAGTCCCAAAACTTTCTTTAAAAAAATGTTTACCTCAACGGGGGTGACCTTAGCAGAAATGTCCAACAGTGGGGAGATGAAATCTGAAAAGACCATCTCCAGGAGATAGATAGGGTCCCCAGTGGAGAGATATGGTCACCAAGTCAACTTCAAAAAATTTTATTGGTTACTTTACTTATTAACATTTCAAATGTTGTCCCCCTTCTCGCTTTCCCTTCCACAACCCCCATCCCATTCCCCATCCCCTCCTTGTGCCTCTATGAGGGTGATCCCTACCCACCCCTTCATTCTCACTTAACCACTCTAGCATCCCTCTTATGCTGAGATATCAAGCCTCCATAGAACCAAGGCCCTCCCCTCCCACTGATGCCAGATAAGGCAATATACAGCTAGAGCCATGTATCCCTCCATGTATACTCTTTGGTTGGTGATTTAGTCCCTGGGAGCTCTGGAGTGTCCAGTTAGTTGCTATTGTTGTTCTTCCTATAGGATTGCAATCCTGATCCCCTTCAGCTCCTTCAGTCCTCTTCCTAGCTCTTCCATGGGGATCCCCAGGCTCAGTCCAATGGTTGGTGGTGAGTATCTACATCTGTATTGGTCAGGTGCTGGCAAAACATCTCAGGGGTCAGCTATACCAGATTTCTGTCAACAAGTGCTTCTTGGCATCATCAATAATGTTGTTGTCTACAGTTGGGATGGATCCCTAGAATTGTTCTTCTCTAAAGGTAATTCAGTGTCAAAAAAATGTAGCAGAGACTGAAGGAAAGGCCATTCAGTGACTGGCCCAACTTGGGATCCATCCCATGGGCAGGCACCACACTGACACTATTACTCATGCTATGCTGTGCTTGCAGACAGGAGCACAGAATGTCTGTCCTCTGAGACGCTCTACCAGCAACTGACAGACTGATGTAACCTTTGGACTGAGGTCAGGAACCATTATGGACTTAGGAGAAGGATTGAAGGAGCTGAAGGGGATTGCAACCCCATAGGAAGACCAACACTTTCAACTAACCCAGACCCCTGGGAACTCAAAGAGACTAAGCCACAAACCAAAGAGTATATGCAGGGCTGATATCATAGTCCTGGCATATATGTATCAGAGGACTGCTTTGTCTGACCTCAGTGGAAGATACTACACTGTACTTTAACACTGTAGAGACTCAATACTCCAGGGAAGGGGATGTCTTTAGAAATGGCATGCACAAGAATCACTTTGTATGAGGTTCTGCCCTGCATCCCTCTTAAATAGTCAATAATAAAATTAAAATCTCCCAAGTTGATCCTACTTATGAGAAACTACAGAAACCTTGTAACTCTTCCTTGGGTGGTATGTCTGTTCTCTCCAGATTAGACATTGCTGACAACATTTCTACTTGCTTTTATATTAAACATCCAATTAATTTTTAATTATTACTTTGATACAGGAATGCTAAAGACTGACAAAGATATGTATCACTAAAAACACACTCAAGCATATACAGAAATTCTTGGCACAATTTGTAGGCAGTTCCATGAAGAAGTCTTTTCTTCAACCATCTCTTGCTATTCCTAAGCCCATGGTGTCTCATAATTTTCTTGTCAAGTTCTTTCAACTTTCTGTGCATCTGATAAACTTCTTGCCTTTTGTAGGCCTTTATTCTTTGTTCTTGGAGAGGATATTTCTACTTAGAACAGATGAGGAAATATACTAGAAGGACAGGCATTTCCACTTGAACTGGACATTATTTTTTGAGTTTGCCTTGAAAAAAGTAAGTAAAAAGGAAAAATGAGTTAGGAATTGTTTAACTCTCACATTTAGTCATTACAATCTAAGCTTATTGGAGTTGTCCAATGTACAGTTTTTATACAATATTATGAATATCAGCTATTCAGTGATATTTAGACTCTTGCTTTTCTTTGCAGCCTTCATTGAAGTAGAAAGTAGAACAACAAATAATGTCAACAAACCATGTTAAACAAAGGAAACAAATCAAACAAATGGAACATTTGCATCTTCAAGTTTGTAGTGAAAAATTAGTGTACCAAAATTCCATTTTCTAGCAATTCATCTATTATCGAACCACACATTACTTAAAAACGCATTGCATGGATTTTAATCTGTAAAATATAAAGGGCATCTCCTCCAAATCCACTCTACCACTCTCATTCACAGGTCTGCAGCAGAGCACTCCCTCCTTGCACCATCTTCTATTCCAACTTCCCTTCCTTTTGCTAATAACTCCTGCTGAAGCCTTTAATCTCAAGCAGGAATTTACTCATTCTTTAAGAACCTCTGTGCAATCACTGCAAGTAGGCTAACTGAAGATCTCTACCTCTTTCTCTGCTTGCTTCCAGTACAATCCTGAATCCTATCTCCAACTTGGTAGCAGAATGATTATTTTGGCCTCTCACTTTCTGTCCCCATTCCTGGGGATCTATGCAGATTATGGAGGGACACCCTGTTTCTCTTCCTTGTTTGTATTTCCTCAGCAATATCCCCTCTTTTCAGACCCTCCCAATTCCTAAATATCATTATCTAAATCACACTGAACCCAGAAGAATGCTCTGGCACTACATTTAGCAGAAACCTAGAAGAATTTTGTTTCAATCCACACTCTCTTGAATTCAAAGAGGGCAGCAAAAATCATGGAAAAATAAAACATACATTCAAGAAATAGGAAGACCAACTATCAGCATCTAGAAGTATAATCACCCTAACTTAGGATGACTAGAACCCAGGATAAGAACACTGTCATTAACAGCCAGGATAATAGGTCACTAATAGAGTCTAGGAGCTCTGCTACAATTAGCCCTGAGAAATGTAATGTGGCTGAAGCAAACATAAGATTCTTTTTTTTCCTATTTTTTATTTTTTTACTTTTTAATTTGATATATTTTTTGTTTACATTTCAAATGATTTCTCCTTTTCTGGCCCCCACTCCCCGAAAGTCACGTAAGCCCTCTTCCTTCCCCCTGTTCTCCCATCCACTCCTTCCCATTTCCCTGTTCTGGTTTTGCCCTGTACTGCTACACTGAGTCCTTCCAGACCCGGGGGCCACTCCTCCGTTCCTCTTGGACATCATTTAATATGTGTATTATGTCTTGGGTATTCCAGGTTTCTAGGCTAATATCCACTTATTAGTGAGTGCATACCATGATTGATCTTTTGAGACTGGGTTACCTCACTTAGTATAATGTTCTCCGGCTCCATCCAATTGACTAAGAATTTCATAAATTCATTATTTCTGATGGCTGAATAGTACTCCATTATGTAAATATACCACATTTTTCGTATGCATTCCTCCATTGAGGGACACCTGGGTTCTTTCAACCCAGGCTATTTCTGGCTATTGCAAACAGGGCGGCTATGAACATAGTGAACATTTGTCCTTATTGCATGCCGGAGAATCCTCTGGGTATATGCTCAGGAGTGGTATAGCTGGGTCCTCCGGAAGTGTCATGCCCAGTTTTCTGAGGAACCGCCAGACTGATTTCCAGAGTGGGTGTACCATCTTGCAATCCTACCAGCAGTGGAGGAGTGTTCCTCTTTCCCTACATCCTCTCCAACACCTGCTGTCTCCTGAGTTTTTGACCTTAGCCATTCTGACTGGTGTGAGGTGAAATCTCAGGGTTGTTTTATTTGCATTTCCCTAATGACTAATGATGTTGAACATTTCTTAAGGTGCTTCTCAGCCATCCAAAATTCTTCATGTGAAAATTCTTTGTTTAGCTCCATACCCCACTTTTTAATAGGGTTATTTGGTTCTCTGGGGTCTACCTTCTTGAGTTCTTTGTATATATTAGATATGAGCCCTCTGTCGGATTTAGGGTTGGTGAAGATCCTAATATAGACTTATATGAATGAGACAGAGGTTCTTACGTATAATTGAACTCCTTAAATCAATCTATGAAAGCACAAGCAATGGAAAGAAATGAATAAAACAGTTCAAAACCTGAGGTGGAAATAAAGTAAATAGAAAAGAGAAAGGTACAAAACTAAAGAAAATAGTTGGGAACCTAAACAACAACCTGAGATGTAAACCTTACCAAGAGAATCCAAGAGATAACAGGCATTGAAGACAAGATAGAAGAAATGTATACCTAAGTAAATGATAATGCAAAATCTAATATATATATATATATATATATATATATATATATATATATATATACATATATATATATTCAGGAAATCTGGGAAACAAAGGTCTCAGGTACAAATAATAGATGAAAGACAAAAATTCTTTGTCAAAGTCAGAAAATATTTTCAACAAAATCAAAGAAGACAATTTCTCTAACTTAAAGATACCCAATGTATAAAAGGCTACAGAATTGAAGAAGGAATTTCTTTTCGTAAATAATAATCAAAACACTAAGCATACAGAACAGAAAAAGAATACTAAATTCTGCCAGGGGAAAAGAACAAGTAATACATAAAGGCAGAGCTATTTGAATAACAACAAAAGGCATTCTAAAAGCCAGAAAGGACTAAAGTGGTGTTCAAGAAGCTTGAAGAAACCACAGATGTAAGCCAAGACTATCATAATCAGAAAAAAATTAAATCACAATAAATGGGTAAAGAACGACATTCTGAGATGAATCCAAACCTAAGTAGCATCTATCAACAAATCCAACCCTATCAAAAGTGCTAGGAGGAAACTTAAGCCTGAATAGGTAACAACACCTAGGAAAGCTACTAGGGGGTAAATAATCTCAAAACAGGAAATCGCATGAGAGAGAGAAGAGAGAGAGAGAGAGAGAGAGAGAGAGAGAGAGAGAGAGAGAGAGAGAGAGAGGGAGAGAGAGAGAGAGAGAGAGAACACATTAACAAAATATCATGAATTAACAACCACTTATTAATAAAGTAGTAATAATTTCCCAGTAAAATAGGTACAGACTAACAGAATGGATACAAAAATAAGATTCTTCCTTCTGTTGCAGCCAAGAAATACACTTCAGTATCAAGGATGGATATCACCACAGTGTAAAATGAAGAGAAAATATTGTAGCTAATGGATCTAAGAAGCAAGCCAGAGTAGAGATGTTAATATTCCATAAAATAGATTTTAAACCAAACTAATCAGAAGGGATAAGGAAGGACACTATTCATCAAAGGAAAAAAAACCCCACTGAGATAATGATCCAATTCTTTATATATATATATATATATATATATATATATATATATATATATGCATCAAACATACGTGAAACACTAACACAGCTTCAATTACATATTGCCACTTATACACTAATATTTGGAAAATTCAGTACTTACTCTTCCCAATAGACATGTCATCCTGACAAAACTAAATAGAGAAATTCTAGAGCTAACCGACATCATAAACTAAATGGACCTAACAGATATTTATAAGGCATTTTAACACAAATTCAGCGGAATATACATCTTCTTCTCTTCAGGTGATAAAGCTTTCTTAAATATGGTCCATTTGTTTTGACCTGAGCTAAGTCTCAATTGATAAAGAAATTTGACATAACACCTCTATCCTATCTGACTGTCACAGATTTAAGCTTGGTATCAACAACAGAAACAACAGAAACCTTACAAACCCATGAAAACTGAACAATTCACTACTGATTGAAAAAGAGTCAGGAAAAGTAATAACTTTTCATAATCAAATGAAAATGAAAACAGAATATACCAAACTTATGGGACACAATGAAAGTGGTCCTAAAGAGCAAGTTCATAGCACTAATAGTATTTTAAAAAATCAGAGATTTCATACTAAATATTTAGTGGCACATTTGAAAGCTATAAATAAGGAAGAAATCACACCTAAAAGGAGTAAAGAGCCAAAAGGAATGAAACTTGGGGCCCAAATAAATAAAATAGAAACAACAAGAAAAGTTCAAAGAATCGATGAAACAGTTGATTCTGATAAAATAAACCAAATTTTACTAATCCTTTTCCAAATTAACTGAAAGATGGAGAGAGAGATGCAGTATAACATAGTCAGATATAAAGAGGAACATAATGAGAGACACTAAAGAAATCCACAGAACCTTAAGAACATACTTTTAAGCCTGAATTCTTCCAAATTGAAATATCTAAAGAAATGGCCACTTGGTTTTAGATGTACTATCTACTGAATTTAAATAAATCAGATAAGGAATTTAAACAGACCTCTAACCTCTATTATACTAGTAGTAGCTATATAGTAACAGCCATTAAGAATCGCTCATATCTACACAATGGAGTACTATTCAGCCATTAGAAACAATGAATTCATGAAATTCTTAGGCAAATGGTTGGAGCTAGAGAATATCATACTAAGTGAGGTAACCCAGACTCAAAAGGTGAATCATGGTATGCACTCACTCTTAAGTGGATATTAACCTAGAAAACTGGAATACCCAAAACATAATCCACACATCAAATGAGGTACAAGAAAAAAGGAGGAGTGGCCCCTGGCTCTGGAAAGACTCAGTGAAACAGTACTCAGCAAAACCAGAACGGGGAAGTGGGAAGGGGTGGGAGGACAGGGGAAGAGAAGGGGGCTTACGGGACTTTCGGGACTTTCAGGGAGTGGGGGGGCTAGAAAAGGGGAAGTCATTTGAAATGTAAATAAATTATATCGAATAAAAAAAAAAAGAAAAAAAAAGAATCTCTCATCTAAAACAATATCCAAGGAAAGGTCATTTTAGCACAGATTTTAACCAATCTTTCAAGGAAGAATTAATGCTATTGTTCTACAGTTTATTCAACAAAATGAAAACAGAATGTGTATAAAACTAATTTATTTTATGAGTCCATATTTACACCTATACCTAAACCATATGTAACCTAATGAAGAATGAGAATTACAGAGTAATTTCCGTTATGAACATAGATGCAAACATTTTCAATAAAATGCTTAGAAAACCGAATTCAAGAACATATCAAAAATATTCTCTACTACAATAAAGAAAGCTTCATCCCAGAGATTCAATGATGGTTCAACATACAGAAATGTATAAATATAACCAACCATATAAATATTCTAAAAGAAAAAAGAAACAATTCATGATCATCTCATTAGAAACAGACAAAAATCTTTGTCAAAATTCAATACACTTTCATGATAATAGCCCTGGAGATATTATGGATATAAGGGAGAATAGAGGTCCCCCTGGAATAGCTGTATGTTCAGGGCATGGGTCTTGTGTATAAAAAGATATCTGGTTTAGAGAACCAGTACCAAGTATACTTCTGCTTTATGAATTTAATTTCTTATTATTTAGAATTGACATGTGTTCCCTCTCTTAGCAGAAAATGTAAGAGGTAGCATTTATCAGTTGTCAGACTAGGAATATTTTTTATTCTGAATCATACTGGAATGGGATTAAAGGTGACTTCTGCTGAATAATAGCAACAGAAGCCCATGACCCCTTCTTCTCAAAACACTGGTCAGACTATTTGCTTCTTCCTCTGTTTCATAACTTCATTCATAAGTGTGTGTGTGTGGGGGGGGAAATCATGTGATTAGAACTCATTGCTTTCATTGGACCCTTCAGTAAAATGATTTAAATTTATAATTAAATTGTGTGATTAAAAATTGTTCATGAATAAAATGGAAAGAACGAAGTGAAAATGAAAAATAAATCTAAGGCCTTAGTAGATGATCTGTAACTTTAAGTAAACTGGAGGAGTTAATATTGTATCACAAAAGCTGTGCACTTCAGTTTCTACTGCTAAGTCCTCAGGATCATCCCATAAATATGCTATCCGTAATCAGAGGACAATCTATGATGCCCACTAGACTATTATATTAAATATATAATAGTTACATTTGATAATAATACATTATCAAATGTCACCAGGCCCAGTCATCCCATTTGTATTTATTTATTTTTGTTATAGAAAAAATATAAGAACAAATAATTAATTATAAAAACATGCTTTTACTGACCAATGCAGATGTGGGTGCTTGGAGCCAACCATCAGACTGACTCAGGGCCCACAGTGGAGGAGCTGGGGGAAGGACTGGAGGAGCAGGGGGGATTGCAACCCCATAGTAAGAACAGTAAAGCCTGGCTAGACCACCCAGTGTTCCCAAGGACAAGATCACCAAGTAAGGAGCGTACAGAGAGGGATCCATGGCTCCAGATACATATGTAGGAGAGGATGACCTTGTCAGACATCAATGGGAGGGGAGGCCCTTGGTCCTATGGAGGCTTAATGTCCCAGTGTAGGGGGAGGCTGGAGCTATGTGGCAGGAGAGGGTAAGTGGGTGGGGAACACCCTCATAGTGGCAAAGGGGGAGAGGGCAGATGTGGAATGGGGGGTTTGTGGAAGGCTAACCAGGAAGGGAGGTATCATTTGAGATGTAAACAAATGGAATGATTAATAAACAAAAGTGCTTTTTCATTCATCAAATCAAAGAAAATTACACATTAACATAGGGAATATTAATAGTAATACTGATATCACACTGATAATTTGTACTATTCAGAAGATTTAAAATAAACCAAGAATGGGAATTATCTCAGTAAACTCAGAAAAGTTTTAGTACTCATGAATGACTTCTGATATAATAAGAAAAACTATACTTGATGCTGATTAACAGGAGAGAAATTTGAAAGGAGACTTACTATGAAGAGGAGTGGATTATCCCATCTGAATCATTTTTCATGGGATTTTGAGAACAAATAATATACCATAATGCCAATAATAATGTGGGTTATCTTTAGGCCAACTAGTTGAAACAATATTAGTAGAGTTCAGGGATTCTCCGGTCTATGACTTGCAATGATATTTATATAAGACAGATTAACTGAAATACTGCTAGTTTTCTGAGGTATCTGAGAATATATTATACAAAAACTGGAAGTAGTCTGACCCAATTTTAGGTATGGTAGCTGTCAAAAGACATGGGTCAGACACGATGCTAGACAAACAATGAGATTCAGAGAGTTGGCATTTTGTACCCATTTCTTGAGCAGTGATTATCTCAGGAATGTGAGAAGAGGGTCAGGTGGCTAATACTCAGTGTATGGGTCACATGAAAGGACAATAACTCTATTCTCAGGGACAACAATTTTTTGATATGAAGTTAAAATGCTGGCCCTTTGCTCTAGAAAGACATCTTATTCTCATTGTCATGGTATTAGGCATAGCAATGTTTGCTCTGGGGAGAATATATTATCCTCTCAGATTGGTACCTATGAGAATCTTCTTAAACAGCAGAGTAAAAATAAAGACAACCAGGGTCTACCTTACAAGAAGAACAGAAAGAGAAAGGCCTTTAAAAAATCATCCTTTACTAAAAATAGTGCTACAAATCAGAGACATATGATTGCTTGTGGCAAAAGCTTATCCGTTGTACACACAAAAAATATAAAATTAGGGAAATGACTGACAAAAGCTATGACAAATGAACCATTTTACTTAAAGGGAAATAACTAATGATTCTGTTCAGTTGAAAGATATCTCAGCATAAAACAATTAAGGATGTGGTTCCTGTAGTACACAAGAAGATTTAAATCACCATGAAAATTCTTTATTTATTACTATTATATTACTGCTCTAGACCAACATACCCAGACAACTTATAGAAGCAAGGGTTTATTCGATATTATTGCTCCAGAGAGATATGTCCCTCAGACTGGGGAGATAGGAGGCTTGGCAGAAGTTCTTGCAATCGGAACAATAAGTTACAAAGTCACATTTTGAACTGTTAGAATGAGGCAAACAGAGCTAATTGGAAATGGTACATGGCTTTAAAAGCCTCAAAACTTACCCTCACTGATACAGTGCCTCCAGAGAGGGCACAAATCCTAAGCCTATAGAAACATCACCTACTGGGGATAACTTAATTAAATATCTGGGATGAAGCATCATGATAGCTACAGTGTTAAAAAAAAAAGCTACAGTGTTATCACAGATTTTGAATGTGTATTCTGCATAGAAATAATCATGATCAAACATTAAGGAATGAATCTTTCAGAGTTACCTGCAGGAACTGGCAATCATTTCTGTGAGTGCCTGACCCTTGATATGATTCTGTGAAGGTCTACCTGTCTCCAAGCAAGAAGGAGATTTTAAAAACTGCTTGGCTTACTATGAAGGACATAATGAATGATGTTCTTTGTGCCCATGGAAAATAGGATAATAGAAAGGTTGTGTCCAATTGTGAAATCACACCCAGAAAACCAACCTAATTTCTGCAACTGAGTAAGATATTCCTAATAATAGAAATCAACATATTTTTCTCATGAGTTCAGAACAACCAAAGTGTAATGAGTTTCAGCTTCACTATTCTTACTTTTCCATATTGTACTACATTTTCCCCCACTACATTGTTCCATATGTAGTTCAGGAAAGCAAATAAATTGTGTATTTGTTATTGTTCCAAACTCTTTGAATCGAGAAAACAGCCAACAGAGCTTATGACTAGAGTCGAGTATCACAGCTGATTTATATTTTAGTTGTCTTCTCTAGAGAGGGTATGTATTATTTTATTTTGCGTTACTCTAGCAAAATACCCGAGGCTGTATAGCTTGCAAGGTAAAGAAGTTAATTAAACTCACAGTTTGGAAGGTATAAGAGCAACGTTCTGCTTCTGCTCAGCTCTGCTGAATGCCTGAAGGTGAGTGACACCTCTGCTCCCATTGTGCACAGAGAAGCAACCACCTGCTGTGCAAAGAAGTCAGGGAAGAAATAATGGACCAAACCCGCTCTTAGATAATACATTCTTTTTGGGATCTAATTAGATCCTGAGAGAGCAACATTAATTCTATCCAACAACAGAATTTCCAATTATCTAACTTCCTTGTTCTCTGTCTGCTAAAAAACTACCAGATGTCTCTCTCTCTGCTCTTCTTTCACCCAAATTTCCAGAAATTGAACCCTGGAGGTGTCATTTATACCGTATTAAAATCCCATCATTGTATGATATGCTTATATACAGCACAGAAAATTAAGCATTTTTTTTAAAAGAAAAGATGGCAACAGAAGTCTGAATACTAATTTGAAAATGCTGCCCCTTCATGGCATGTATTTTACTTCTTTATCCCATTGGCAAAAGTCGTTGTCCACCATGTGTTTTGGGTAATGGATGTAGCACAGTAGTAAATTTGCCAACTCTTCATAAACGTACTTTATGAGCAGTGAACCATCTGACATAATCTTCTCTCTAGCCACAATGAGTGGCTTGCTTTAGTAAACAATTGTTCTAATTCCCTGAATCCAGACTAAGATAGTATATCTCACAGAGATAACAAATGCTTATTGATATCAGCCTCTGATATTTGGCAAAGATTACAGAAGCATGCTGCAGCTTGTCCTATTACAGTAACTGCAGGCTGGGTTCCTTTGCTATGCCAGAACAACTATAATCTATGTATTCTTCCATATTCTAAGGAGGAACTGAAAAGGAAAGTTGCAAGCCTGGAAGACGAAATTAATTAATGAGCTGCAAATTTGTGTGGGAAAAACAGGGTAGCAGGTCCAGGGTAATCTCTGTCCATATGTACTAACTTGATATTTATTTGTTTGTTTGTTTATTGATTGATTGGAGTATGGTAACTTCTGGACTCAGAGTTCCTGAAGCACCTACCATTTATTTAACTGTTTCAAATGTTAGGCAAAGATATGAAGTTTTATGATCAAATGTTTCACCTTTTTAGCAGATTACCTGTATCCAAGTTCTTCAAGGTGGTGAAAGATGAGATAGGAGCCTAACTCTTATGACCTTTAGTTTGTGTTCTTGGCTTCAGATACTCCCATCTCTCCATTTTGTAAATTCCAGGTTCTTCACTTGAATTCCCAGGATTATACCAGTTACCAAATTCTATTCCCCCATCTTAAACCCATTATTCTATATAACTTATGTGTGTAATTGTGTATATATCATATGTCATAAAATGCATTATAATTATCATATATCATATATACTCCATAAATATGTTTATATTCACTTCTCTATGTTTGATTGAGGCATGACTGATCATCCTGTTAGAATTCTCTCCAGTAGTTATTAACTGATGGTATATATGAGAAGATTTCTGCTCTCTGCTTATGATTTGTATAAAGACCTTTTGAGAAAAGTATGTGGTTATTTGTACTTTAGAGACTGGAAACACAGGAAGAAGCATTGGCCCACACTAGAAAGAGCTTTTGCTCTATTGTGCTTGCATGTGAACCCAGGCTTAGATCATGTGCTTTCAATTGTGCAAGACTTCTAAAGAAATACTTTCAATTGCTGCAAATTTACTGATATGCAGCAATCCTTCCTGGAAGGACTTTTGCATTTTTTTTCTCCTGCAACTTATAACTATTTTCTAATTATAGACTACCAAACTGCGTTTGTACAACAAACTTGTGCACCCATTTCAGAGGCCAAATAATGGCAGAAGAGAATATGACCCATAGAATATTACTTTGCATGCTGCAGTGCATTTACACGCAGTAATGAAGGCTTTAATATCAGCAGGAGAGAGGACAGTGACAATGACCGTTAGTGCCACGCTCTTGCATTTTCTCTCAATGGAGCATGAAATGAGGCATGTCATCATGTCACCACACGCTAGGAAGGATTTTCTTAGGCTCTTGTCCTTTCGGCACAGTGAGTTAGCTTCACAGACCCTCACATTCTCCTTGTCTGTGGCTCATACACCTCCCTGTTTCCACCGCTATTAAACGCTCTCCCTCTGCAGCTCCACAGTGATACCAAATTGCTACCTTGTGAGGAATATGTGCAAGCTTTTTAAGTTTCTCATATGGAAGTGAAATCTCATGAGAGGCACATTATTATAGTGTAGCAAAAATATCGTTTCTCAATAGGGAGAAGACATTAAAAAGACAGAAAAATCCATGCGCCGTCAGCATCATCTTTAAATACTCACTCCTTAAAAGTAACAATGAAATTACTACACTAATATTAATCATAAAGAACCAAGAAGAATGAAAATATTTCAAAAAAATCACTGTAAAATACTTGGCAACGATTTGTATAGAATATATGCTATTATTTTAGGATAGGATACTTACTAAAGGATAGGATAATTACTTATATTAATAAGACTTGTATATGTGATTCTGTCTGGAAAAAACTCAAAGTTACTTTTACTTTGCATGCTTTGCCTCAGTTCTTTCATAATTGCTCCATGTGTAATAATAAAGGCATCATCACCATATTATATTTATTCAGTCTTTCTGATTAATGAAGAATGCCTGTGTCTGACCCTATTAGGGTAAATTCTAAGAAGATCTATTTCAGATATGGGGTTGTATTGAGAAGCAATAATTATGAATGCATTGAAATATGGTGTACAGACCACAAAGGGTTCATCTTTTCCTTTATATATTAGAAGCTAATTTTTAACATAATAGAAAATGTTATTTCTGTCCTTCAGGATTTATACAGTATTTTCAGAATGCATTTTAAATTTTTCATTTGAGGGCTGGGGAGATTGTTCAGTTCCTAACATGCATTCCTTACAAGAAGGAGGACTTCAGTTTAGACCTCAGAACTCGAGTGAAAAAAGTCCAGGGGTGAAGATGTATGCACCCAGTAGAAGGCAGTGATAGGTGGATTCTTGATGCTACTCAGTATGCAGGCAGAGCATAATTGATGATTTTTAAGATAATAAAAATTTTTGTTTCTAATTAAGTGATTGACCAATTAAGATTTTTAGACCAGTTCAAAGGTATTTGAATATATTCTGAATAAAATCAGTGAAAGAAAAAAAAACACTAAAGAACTTTCAGTATATGAAATACAGGTATTCATACTCTGATGTCTGAAGAACATTGAGAGAATGTCATCTCTCAAAGATGTGATTTATTAAACATTGAAATCACATTATGCTAATGAGGTATTTTTGCAAAGAGAAAGACAGTTTATACATGCTCCAGAATTTAATGCATAGGTTTTTGCACAGGTACATCTCCAATTTTAGAAAAATTCTGAGCTAAGAAACCTTGTAGGACTTGATTAATTAAGTACATAACATTGATGATCAGTTTACATTGTTGGTGGGATGAAATTTTATTGTTTTAATTCTAAAGCAAACGTGCTTGATATCAGTAGACTCCTCTCTAGATAGAAAACTCATCTATGTGACAAGTAAAACATGTACATTAAGAACTATTTTTATTAGACATTGTCTTTATTTACAGTGCAAATGTAATCACCTTCCTTGATTTCCTCTCTGAAAACCCCCTATCCCATCCCTGCCCCCTCCCCCTGCTCATCAACCCACCCACTCCCACTTCCCTGCCCTGGCAGTGCCCTATACTAAGGCATAGAGCTTTCATAGGACTAAGGGCCTCTCCTCCCTTTACTGTTCTATAAGGCCATCCTGTGCTACATATGCAGCTGGAGCCATGGGTCCCTCCAGGTGTATTCGTTGATTGGTGGTACCTGGGATTTCTTGGGGTATTGGCTGGTTCATCCAATGTTCTCTTGTTAAGAGATATGTCAATTTCTTGGGAAGCCCTTACTAAGAATTGTTCATCATTTTCTTACCTCAGTCCACAGTCTTTTGTTTCTCAGTACTGAGGCTTAAACCAGAGCTTTTCACATGCTAGTCATGCTTTCTGCTTTTGAACTATCTGTTTAGTCTCTCAAGCCATGAAATGGAATTCTTTAAATAATTCTCCCATTGTGTCCATTTTTTGATAGATTTTCTTTCAACAACATCAAGTGCGTATGATGTTTGAGGCATATAATTTTCAAAGTAACAAAATTACAAATATATCAGGAAGATTATATACCAACTGCAAATTATTAAACTTCTTGAAGAATTTAGAAGACAAATTTACAAATTTTAATTAAAGCCTGAATGCCATATAGAAAGCATTAGTAGTGAAAGGGGCATTGATGTAGCATCTGCTTTAAGCTGATGTTTAGTATTTAAATGAGTATGTCAAGTCTGACATATCCAATTTACTTTATCCACTTAGAGTTTTGAAAAACATATACATTTATTGCACATTTTCCTGCCTTTTAATGTGACTACAAATGAGGTTTAAAAACATCAGAGTGTTTGGGAGATTGCTCAGTCTATAAACTTCTTTCTTGCAAATATGAGGATCTGAATTTGAATGCCTAGGAAACATGTCATGTCTGGTGTGACAGTGCAAGTTGGAAATCATAGCGACTTTGTTGTTGAGATGGGTGGTAGAGCCTAGCTGATCATCAGAAGCCTGCACGAGGCATAGGCAACGTAACCTGGTATACCCTTATTCAGTGGCCAACAGCAACAAGAGAAAAAGAATACCAAGATGACCTTATGTCAAATAAGATGGAGGTAAAGATGAAAACTTAAGATTGCTCAAATTCAAATGCATACCATACACAGACTCACACACACACACACACACACACACACACACACACAGAGAGAGAGAGAGAGAGAGAGAGAGAGAGACAGAGAGAGAGACAGAGACAGAGACAGAGACAGAGACAGAATAAAACAATTGCTTTGCTTGGTGAAGTTTTTTGACTTTGTTTCAGTCAGTAAACTAGACAGCACATATAAAGAATACAATAAATGTTTTCTAACAGATTATGTTATAACATATCAAATATATTAGAAAAAGACTATTCAAAAATAGTGAATCCCTTTCTGCTTTATTTAGAGCACAAATAACTGAAGTATGCCATATATTTCTCAGACGATGTATAAATTTGTGCATTATTTTCTATAACTCAATAATCAGTGTTTAAAATTCTACATGTAACCTAAATATGTGTATGGCTTGTATGGTTTCAATCATTCAAAGTTTTGTTATGACTAACAGTTAGATTTCAGAACACAATGCATTAGTTTTTTAAGCATGTATTTTTGAATGAAATAGAAAATAATTATTAATTATACTTGCATAGTATAATCAAAATGCACATAAGAGTGAATATGTTAAAAGTTGTGTTTAAGGCTAAGTAAATACACTTAAATACTTACTGTTATCAAGTATCCAAATAAGATATTAAGCTTATTAATATTGATTAACTGTAAGAATTTGCTAGCCAATAAAATTTATATCCAGAATGTCGATATACAATATTGAAATGGTAAGAGCTGATATGATTTAAATAACAGACTTTCATTAAGAAACATGAGCTCAGCTCCTACAATATCAGTGTTTCAATTACATACATTGATGTCACAGATCTGAATTATAGAGATTTGCTCAACTTAGGTAGCCTGTCTACCCTTTCTGCTTTCTGCAGAGAAACATATTGAAGGAAAAGCAACATGATCACCTTGACCTTTTACAGAGAATGGACTCTTGTAGGAACGGGATAAGAAATCATGTGATCTGAATCTCTTCTTACAAGGAACCAGCTGTTTTCAGTGAAATCCATCTCTAGGAGTCAAACAGCATTTCTTCATGCTCATTTTGAACTTTTGGAATAAATGAAAATACTGACATGTATTGAGGATTTGGGGAAATTAAAGAAAAACAACATCAATTAGTACTTTGATTTAAATTTGTATTCTTTTATCCTGAGCTCTCTGATCAAATATGCAACTTTTCATAGATTGCTGTCCACTGCAAAATGAAGCGTCTCTGAGAAAGTGTAAGAGTAGCCCAGATGAACAGCGACAGAATTACCAATAGGAGAATTTACTTTAGGGGTTTATTTCCCTTCCTATGCCCGACTGGTCAGAATTACAATACAGGCAATGAAATTCCCTCTTAAGAAGCAGACCTCAAACCTATTCAGAATGTTGTTATTTACCTAATAATAGTCACACCACTATTGTACTGGGTAGAATACCATTTCTGGCAAGTCATTTTTGTAACATGCAGTGTCTGTTGATGAATAAAGCCACCAATGAACTTTCCTCCCCATCAGCCTGCATAGCCCCTCATTCTACAGTGGAATATGGGAAGCAAATGCATTTGAAAGATGACGAACTGCATGTTCTTACTGCAAAATTACTTCAGCTAAGAAAAGGTTTGTCAGTCCCACGTTCTATAAATTGAGACCTTGATTCCCAGTGTGACACTGTGTAAAGTGGTGGAATGTTATCAGAGATGAAGCCCAACGAGAGGTCATTAGGTCACAATGATACTGGTCTTAGCGGGGAACAAATATCTCCTGAGCTATGTTCTAAGACAGCAAGACCCTGCAGAAGCCTGTGTCAGAGCACTGGGCATCATTCTTTCTATTTGTTTCATGATAGAATCTCTTTTCCTCATATACCTCTGCTTTCCAATAAGGAACATTAACCAGACTTATTTTTTTGCTCCATGGGCCTTCAGTCTTCACACTGTGAAATAAAGAAAACTCTTCATAGTTATTGCATGTCAGGTATTTAATATATAATATATATAGCATATATCCTCATCATATATTACATATAAAATAAATTATATAGTTACATATACATACACATTTCACTATATATATGCCTGTATATGCCTATATATACACATATATACATATACATAGAGATTGTATATATTATACCATTCTATTTACTTTACATCCCAGTTATATCTTTCCTCTGTCCTTTCCTACCAGTCCCTCCTTCACTTTCCTTTTTCCCCAATCCACCACTCCTCCCCTTCTCCTTAAAAGAGAGGAGCCTTCCCTCAGATATTAAACAGCTTCGGCATGTTAAGTTATAGTAAGACTAGGTATATCTTCATCTGTTGGGGCTAGACAGGGCATCCAAGTTAGGTGTAAGGGACCCAAAGACACACAATGTAGTCAGAGAGATACCCTGGTTCCACGTTTGGAGTCCCACGTGAAGGCACAGCTATGCAAATGTTACATATGTGTCAAGGTTGATTCCATGCCTGCTCTCTGGTTGGCAGTTTAGGATCCATAAGCCACCGTGGATCCAGGTTAATTGATTCTGTAGGGTTTTTTTTCCCACAGTATCCTTCACCCCTCTGGCTCCTTCAATCCTTCTCCTACCTCTTCTTTTTTTAATTATGTAATTACAATTTTTATTTCTCAATGATCTTTCTCAACAATATTTTTAGAGTTACAGATTGCATGTAGAAAGAACAAAAATATTCATAAATACATTTATGACAGTATTACATTATATATTTATCATGTATCATAAATATATACCATAAATTATATGTTATTATATAATGTAGATACATATATACATTATATATATATAATATTATACAAAAAAGAACTAATGGTAAAAGGCAATGCCAATGGACTAGAGAAAAAGATATTTAACCTTTCAAAGGGCTGTAATAATGTTTACTATTTTATTTTCTCCACACCTATATTATCCCTTTCATTCTGCTTTGCAATATCTCATTATCACTAGAAATAGTATCAATGAATAGGAAGCTTATATTTATATATTAGTATATGTTTTTAAATGATTCCCCAATTTCCACTTAATGTTTGGTCATGTGTCTCTGCACCTGTTTTCATCAATTGCTGCATGAAGCCTCTCTGATGACTGTTATGCAATGTTCCTATCTGCAAGTATAGTAGAATATCATTAGTAGTATAAGGGGTGGGTTCCCTCTCATGTCATGGGTTTCCAACTGGGACAATCATTGGTTGGCCCTTCCCTCAAATTCTGCTCCATCCTTTATCCATGCACATCTTTTGGCCAGCACAAATTGTGGTTCTAAGGTTTTGTGGCTGTGTTTGTGCTCCAATCCTTTCAGTGAAAGTCTTGCCTAGTTAAAGGAGATGGCCTGTGCTGGCTCCATATCCCCCAATTTCTAGTAGTCTTTTCTAGGGTTACCATCCTAGAATCCTGAGAGTTTCTATTTTCTAGCTTGTCCCTGAGAAGCTCCTCATAAATCCAGTTGTGTCCCTCCCAGTATTCTCTCACTACATCCTCTCTCAACATCATCCCTCCTGTTCCCATCCTCATATCCTTCCCAACCTAGATTCCCCATCCATCCATCCATCTATCCATCCATCCATCCATCCATCCATCCATCCATCCATCCACCCATCCATCTTTGATGTCTAATCTATTTCTTCTCAGTGAGATGCAAGAGTCCCCACTTGGGTCTTACTTGGTACTTCTTTGGGTCATTTGCTTTGTAGCATTTTTATCCTGTATTTTATGACAAATATCCATTCTTAAATGAGTATATACCATGTTTGTCTTTCTGAGTCTGGGTCAACTCAGAATGATCTTGTCTAATTCTGCAAATTTCATGTCATTGTTTTTAGTTACTGAGTAAAACAATGTTGTGCAAATGTACGATATTTCTTTTTAAAATTCGTTCTTTGGTTGAGAGCTATCTGGGTTGTTTCCAGTTTCTCATCATTATGAATAAAGATGTTATGAACATAGTTTAGCAAGTGTCTTGTGGTATAGTTGAATTTCTTTGGATGCATGCCCAGGAGTGGTATATCTGGGTCTTGAAGTAGAAGCATATCCATTTTTCTGAGAAACTATCAAATTAATTTCCAAAGTGGTTTTACAAGCTTTCACTTCCACCAGAAATACAGACATATTCCCCATTGCAGCATGGGCTGTCACTTGAGTTTTTGAACTTAGACATTCTGACAGGTATAAGATGGCGTCTCAGTATCATTTTGGTTTGAATTTCTCTGACGATTAAGAATGTTAGCCATTACTTTAAGTGCTTCTAGGCCATTAGAGATTTCTCTGTCTAGAATTCTTTGTTTAGATCAGCCCCATTTTTTGTTGGGTTGTTTGTTTTCTTAGTGTGATTTTATTGGTTGCTTTATATATTTTGGATGTCAGTTCTCTGACAGATGTGGAGATGTGGAGATGTGGAGATCGTTCCTAGGCTGTCCTTTTGTCTTTTTGACAATGTCCTTTGCCTATAGAAGCTTTTTACCTTCATAAGATCCTATTTATTAATTTTTATTTTAGTGTCTGAGATCATAGTATGCAGTTCAGGAAATGCTATGTCATTCCCCCAGTCTTGAGCAGGCTAGATAGTGTTTGCTACAGTTGGCTTTTTTTTTTAATAATTTTTTATTTTCAATATTCTTTGTTTACATTCAAAATGATTTTCGCTTTCCTGATTTCCCCCTCCTGATAAGCATAAGTTCCCTAAGCCCTCTTCCCTCCGTCCATTCTTCTATCAACCCCCTCCTACTTCTCTGTCCTGGTATTCCCCTACAATGCTGGAACAAGCATTTTTAGGACCAGGGACCTCTCTTTCCTCCTTCTTGGGAGTTATTTGTTATGTGAATTGTGTCTTGGGTATTCAGAGTTTCTGAGCTAATATCCACTTATCAGTTACTGTATTCCATGTGTGTTCTATTGTGATTGGGTTACCTCACTTAGGATGATATTTTCCAGATCCAACCATTTGCCCAAGAATTTCATGAATTCATTGTTTTTAATTGTTCAGTAGTACTCCATTGTGTAAATATAACACACTTTTCTGTATCCATTCCTCCATTGAGGGACATCTGGGTTCTTTCCAGCTTCTGGCTATTATAAATAGGGCTGCTACAAACATACTGGAGCATGTGTCCTTATTGCATGCCGGCCTTTAATGACCCAGGTGGAGTCAGTTTCCTAGCGTAGTAGACTGCATGATGAGATTGCTTTCCAACTCAATCCATCTGAAACAAAGACTGGGGTGTGTGGCCTTTCTCTTTATAAAGGCAGTGCTGACTACTAAACTTTGAGCCTTGATCAGAAACCTTTGTCTTCACTTCATCTTTCTCTCACTACCAGCCCCCCCCAGTCCTTTTGTCATTTGCAGACCCCCTTTCAGGTAACCCAGTTCATCCATGGCTGCTGGACAGCTACACTATGCCAATGAGTTTAAGTATTATTTTTCTACTTTCTATTTTATCAGATTTAGCACAAATGGTTTGATCCTGAGCTCATTGATCTACCTGGACTTTAGTTTTGTTCAGGGTGATAGATATGGAAGTACTTATAGTCTCCTGCATGCAGACATCCAGTTAAATCAGCATTATTATTTAAAGATGCCTTCACTTCTCCGTTGTATCATTTTTACTTCTTCATTAATTATCAAGTGACCATAGATGGATAGATTTACTTCTGGTTCTTTAATTTGATTCCATTGATCAACCTTTCTTTTTTTCTGCCATCATAACATGGATTTTATTACTATTTCTCTGTATTACATCTTGAAATCAGGGATGATGGTATCTTCAGAAGCACTTTTATTGTACAATATAGTATTATTTATATGTGATGACATTAAAAACCCCTACTGTTATTCCACTATTTCCGGAATTTTAATATTTTTGCTTTTTTTTATTTTCTATATTCTTTGTTTACATTCCAAATGCTTTCCCCTTTCCCACTTCCCCCCACCCCATATGCCCCATAAGCCTTCTCTACATCCATTCTCCAATCACCTCCCTCCTTTTTCTCTGTCCTGGTACTCCCCTACAATGCTAGATCAAGCCTTTCTGGGATCAGGGGCCTCTCCTTACTTCTTCATGGGAGTCATTTGATATGCTACTTGTGTCTTGGGTATTCATAGCTTCTGGGCTGATTAATATCCACTTATCAGTGATTGTATTCCATGTATATTCTTTTATGATTGGATTACCTCAGTTAGGATGATATTTTCCAGGTCCAAGCATTTGCCTACAAATTTCATGAATTCATTGTTTTTAATTGCTGAGTAGTATTCCATTGTGTAAATATACCACATTTTCTGTATCCATTCCTCCACTGAGGGACATCTGGGTTCTTTCCAGCTTCTGGCTATTGTAAATAAGGCTGCTATGAACATAGTGAAGCATGTGTCCTTATTACATGCTGGAGAATCCTCTGGGTATATGCCCTGGAGTTGTATAGCAGGGTGCTCTGGAAGTATCATTTCCAGTTTTCTGAGGAGCTGCCATACTGATTTCCAGAGTGGTTGTACCATCTTGCAATCCCACCGACAGTGGAGGAGTGTTCCTCTTTCTCCACATCCTCGCCAACACCTGCTGTCTCCTGAGTTTTTAACCTTAGCCATTCTGACTTTAACCCCATTCCATTTACTCTGTTTCCAAGACACCTGACTTTTCCTCCTCTGGTAATTTTTTTCTTGGATCATTTATCTTCACTATTTTTCATGTATTCTTTTGATATAAATTTTCTTCAAATTTATCTTAAACAGTATACTCATTAACCATCAATTTTATTCAGTTTTCCAGAAAAATACACTTAGATATATATTTCAGTAAAGTTTCAATCATATGAATATCTTCAGCATAATTTAAGTTCTCTTGAATTGGGACATATGATGGGATTCTGTTATATGTCGTTGAAAATATAACACAGAGGTCATCATGAGATATTGATATTTCAGGCCTTATTAATTATCTGGAAGTATAATTTAATTGAATATCTCTATATAAATGTGAATATACCAAAAATATACCTTACCATTACATTACCATCTTTAAAAATGCCTGTTCAGTGCCACAAAGATTTTTTATTTTAAAGTAATTTCTAGCATGAGAAAAATATCAATAATTGTCATCAAAGACAGGAAAAAAGACAAATGTAGCATTTATTTATTTATTTATTTATTTATTTATTTATTTATTTATTTATTTATAGCTGTCTAGAAATATCGGCCAGGTAGCAGTTGGGAAAAGGATCAGAAGAACTATACGACATGGCAGTTTCAAAACCAAGTTATACACTATGGATAACTAATTTGTAGTCAGTCATGATAAGGAAAATTGGGTAATATATATTAAATACAGAAGAGATTTCTGGTGTGAGAATGTAAAAAACAATTGAACCTTATATTTATTATCCAACCAGGAAGGAGTGATCTCAGTGAGAATGGAGATGGGGCTTTAATTGCTTTGCGTTACACAGTCACACGAAGCCCAATTGCTAGGAGATCATCCCACATGAAACATTAAAGTTGACTGGGATGTGCTGTAAGAGAAATCACTGTGAAAAGGATTAATCACAATTGTGTGTCTATACTAGGGTTAAGGTTTATTGAGAGCAATTGTGTGGCAATTACAATGTGTGTGTGTGTGTGTGTGTGTGTGTGTGTGTGTGTGTGTGTGTGTGTGTGTGTTTGCTTCCCCTGGATCAAAGCAGAACTGTACAATATGTTTTCAAAATGAAGCAAAAACGTGAAACCACCATCAACAATACCTCACCTTTTACTGCAGGTGCAGTACATTCTGTACATGAGACAGACTGGGAAGTGGCCAAGTCAATTTACTGAAAGAAATTCCCATACCCTTGTTTATATTTCACAGAATTGCAGCAGGCCGGCTTATATCATTATAGTTCTAATTTCCTGAAGCTTTCTCATCTGCCATAAAAACTCCCTCAGCGGCTTTAACCAAGAGGAATCGCCATGTTTATAATAAATTCTAATTCTCAAATACAATATTGAGCCACGTTTGGCCAAGAATAGATTTATACAAAATAAACATTTCTGTAAACATCACAGGTCAATCTTCAGCAGTTTTGACAAATATTTTACTCCTGTGAATTTATAGTGTGTAAAAATTTCTGGACTTCTCTTCATTGTTGTGCACTATTTTTTAAATTATTAATCATTTTCATTTATTTACATTTCAAATGTTAGCTCACTTTTCAGTCTCCTATTTTACGTCTTGAGTATTAGTTTTGTTCATAATCTGTAGCATCTTAATTTGAGTTTAATTTATATTTTTCGAATTATTAAAGCTATTGAAACCCTATCACATCCTTGTTATTATATTTATTATTCATGATTTACTTTATTTTTTCATATTTTACTAAGCTTATTTGTTTACATCATTAGTGACTGACAGCAGTTTCTCCACATGAAGTAATTTTAAAACAACCATTTATTTCCCCCAGATTAAATTTTACTGTTTCTTTGTTTCTTTTTTTCAAAATTTTTTACTAGCTATTTTGTTTATTTACATTTCCAATGTTATCCCCTTTCTCTGTTTTCTCCCTGAAAACATTCATCCTAAACCCCATCCCTGCTACTTCATAGAGGGTGCAACCCCACCCACTCACCTACTCCTGTTTCACTACCCACACAGTCCCCTATGCTGGGGCATCAAGTTTTCACAGGACCAAGGGCCTCTCCTCATTTTGATGCTAGACAAGGCCATCCTCTGCTGCATAGGCAGCTGGAGCCATGGGTCCCTCCATGTGTACTCTTTGGTTGGTGGTTTAGTTCTGGGAGCTCTGGGGCATCTGTTTGGTTGATATTGTTCTTCCTATGGGGATGGAGTTCAATGTCCCAGTGTTGGGGAATGCCAGGGTAGGAAGGCAGAAGTTGGTGGGAAGTTGGGGAGCACCCTCCTAGAGGCAGGGGTGAAGGATGTGATAGGGGGTTTCCAGCGGGAAGACCTGGAAAGTATACTCTGTATACTCCTCAAACTAACAGACAAATGTTTTAATTTTGTTATTATTTTTGTCCATTGTTTCTGAAAGTATGTGAAATATACTCTTATTGCTCATACTTTCAAATTCATATGAAGTTAAGCTTGCTAATTTTGAAGGTTTAAAATTTGTTAGTTATGTTTCTGTTTTTCATCTGATTCTTATCTATTTCCTTCTTAAGTGACATATAATCAAATGACATTCAGTTGTAATGCTCATTCTTTTCAGAAACTCAAATATTAAAGATGTTTCTTTTTTAAGTGAGCAATAGAATTATAAATATTTGTATTTATTTTAAAACCTTGAAATTGAAGATAATTTAGATGTACTTACAATATTAGAAAATAAAATTGCTTAGAGCGGGAAAAATAGTCAACTCCAGGGAAGCAAACTCAAATTATCTATATCCTAGTCCTGAATATATACATACAAATAATGTACAGACTAAATAGGTTGTATTTATGTATCCATAAGTATATGTATGTATGTATGTTTGCATGTGTAGGTGAATATATAACACAAAGGTGTTAATGGAAAGAGGTAAGGAAATGTAGAGTTAATAAAAGTGATCCCATGAACTTGAAATAGAACAAGTATGAGTATATGGAAAGATTTAAATGGAGGAAAGAAAAAAGGAAATGAAATTATTATATTTTAATAACCCAATTCAAAATAGCAATACAAAACTGAGCAAATTATTACTTATTTTTCAATTTCTAGGTTTTTGAAATTTTATGGAATATGCTATTCTATAACAATAATAAAGCATATATTCTACAAAAATAATAAAGCATTTATTAGTATATGCTAATTTAAAATGGAAAAATACAGCAAGGATTTTAAAAATTTAGTTGCAAAATTCAAAGGACCATAAAGGTCTTTAATGCCACTACAAACATTCGGAGAAATGTGTAGGTGCTCAAATATAAAGTTTTTAGTCAACATGTCACTAATATTTAGTATGTATTTCACAATAAGTTTCATAATTAATGACATAATTTTCTGATTAATAGCTTTTATAACAGGTCAAGAAGGAGACAATGGTAAATTTCAAGGGCAATCATTTTGAAGTTCTTAGCAATGTCTACTTTGTAAACTCTAGTGACTTGTTATTGATTTATACACAAACCCTGAAATATTCCTTGAGAATTAATTATAGTGTTTAAGTGAAGAAACCCATGCAAAATACAACCTAATCAGTAATTGGGGGGCATTTCAATGTGAGTTGTCTTCGTCTTCCTTTGAGACATCCTAAAAAGTTAATTAACATTCTCTTTCATGTCACTACTCATCTCTGAAATGAAGACAAATATTGTATCATCTTTCCTCCTTTATAGTCATAATTGATAAATTGCATAATTTAAATGATGTATGTAATATTAGGTTATTAGAAAGGGTTCATAACACTAAATGGTTAAGCCTGTCCTTTCTCCTCCAAGAACCATATAATTTATCACTGTCATTGTGGGGAAACTTGAGAGATAGCTAAATGTCATATCATCTTTCAACATACATGTTATATCTCCCATTCCATTAGGCTAAAATATTTATCAAATACACTGTTTATTTCAGAAGGCTGAATTTAATATTTACTGTGTATTAAGCACAACTTCAGAAATCAAAGAATCATTACAATTATTGACAATTAAAAAAAGAAACAGATAGTTCTATGATTCAATGAAATATACATTTAAATTATATGGCAGTTCTGATTATCATGGTAGTAAATGCCACAACAGGATTGCCAGAAATATAAAATGTAAACTGAACTTGACTGGATTCATAATCATGAAAAGGAAATTTAGAGAGAATCTATAGACAGAGAAGGCGTATGTTACATACAGTCACTTCAGTCTCATTTATGCCTCACAAACATTTTGAGAAATGCGTAGATGTTCAAATATAAAGTTTTTAGCAAACATGCCACTAATATTTAGTATGTATTTCACAATGTTTCATAAATAATGGCATAATTTTCTAATATTAGCTTTTGTAACAGGTCAAGAAGGTGACAATGCTATAAATTTCAAGGGCAATCATTTTGAAGTTCTTAGCATTGTGTTGTGGTTGAAAGCTGAAAACGGAAGCTTTGCATGTGTTCTAAGCAAGGCTGTACTAGAGGAATTTAAGCCTGAGTGCATATCTAATATCATCATAAATACAGGAACAGCCATATTATCCCAGCTCTATTGCTTGAATTCAGAGTGACAAGACCTGACTTCAGGATGGGCTGAATCGAATCCCTATCTTCAGAGAGACTTAAATGTTTCTATCAACACTTCGCATAAGAATAGGATATATTACTTAGTCTAAGAAATAGCATCTCAAACTCACTGTCTGTGTCTTAATAATACCTTCTGCATTCGAGAATATTCTTGGTACAGTCATGCTGGTATAAATGATTCAGAGAAACTAGTGTTTCCCTATGGACTATTTAGGTTAAGTGTGCAGCTCTTAGCTGAATAACCAAACCTGAGCCTGTTTTCTGAGTGATTTTCAGAACAACTATTGGCAGGTAAAGTGTAATGCTAATGGAGAACAACCTATTTTCTTCAGTGGTGTAGTGGTTGCTTAGTATTCCTTTATCTGTAAAATAACCCTATTCCCATACTTAGACCAGAAAAATCTGATTAAATCCAAAAAATGACCTAAAAGTGAAGGAGAACTTGTGAAGAATGGCTCCATGAGAAAATAAAGAGGAATGAGAAAGTGATATAAAGGCTGAAATTAAAATTCATTCTATAAATGTGTAAAATATTAAAAATAGTAAATATAAAGACTAAAAGAAAATTGATTCTGCAGGACAAGACTTGTTCTAGTTCTGGACTCATCAAGATATTCTCTTTTTGGAAATTCAGCTCATCCTGCATAAGGAATAAACTTCTTTCTCATGCCCTTCCCCATTGTTCCTTTCTACTTTTCTGGTACCTGCAGTTTCTTCAGATTATACGTCATATGAAAAGTTTTGGAGCTAATACCTAAACATAAGACAGAATATGCCGTCTTTGTTTATCTTGTTCTGGGTTCCCTCACTCAATATATATATATATATATATATATATATATATATATATATATATATATATATATATATATTAGTGCAATATATTTATACATTACTCTTTAGAGCTCAATAAAATTCTATGGTGTATGTATAATTCATTGTCATTACCTATTCATCAATTGAAGGACATTTAATTTATTTTCATTTTCCAGCTATTGTCAATAGAAAGGCAATGAGTACTGCTAAATTAATGTTTCTGTGGTAAGAGCATTTGGTGAATAGGGAGGCATGGAAGACTGAGGAAGTGTCAGAAAGAGTAAAATAATATGATCAAAATATAATAAAGTAAAAGATAACTGGTTTGGCATAGTGAATAATATGGCTGGGTATAACTACTGTATCTACTTAACAATTGCCCACATTAATTTCTAGAGTGTTTGTAAGAGTTTGTAATCTGATGAACAGTGAATGAGGGTTTCCTTTTCCCAAATCCTGGTCAACATTTGGAGATAGAGTTTGATGAAATCTCAAAAAAGTCTTAATTTACATTTACTTAATTGCTAAGAATGTTGAAAACATTTAAAGATATTTCTAGCTGTATTTATTTCTTCCTTTTAGAGCATTGCTAAGATTCCAGAAGATCAGGACACTTGCTGCAAGAAAGTGTCTTCTAGGCATGACAAGGATGATGGCCCACTAAATCTCAACAATTTCTGCATAATAACGATATAACTCAGCATGTAGACAAGGATGGGAAAAATTTCACAAACCACCATACTTAATAAGAAACACAAACATAAAATGACTTTACCAAGAGGAAGAATTAATTTCCTATAGGGATGGGGATTCTGATCTTAATTCCAAATGGTTGTACTAAATTCACACAGAAAGAATACACACACAGACACACACACACACACGTATGTGTATGTGTATACAAATAAGGTTGAATGTATTTGTAATGTATATATACTTCTGTACATATATAAAAATATAATAGAAGAGGTCATGGATCTGAGAGGGAGTAAAGAGGAAAAGTTTGGACAAAGAAAAAATGAGAAATAATGAAGGTAATAACAATACAGTGTACTTGCAGCTTGGAAGTAATGAAATTATTTTAGGACAATATGTATTTAGACAAAGACTGATGCTTCTAAATGAAAATGCAGAGATTGAAGAAACCATGATATCTCAAAGACAAGTAATAATCATGGAAAGTTGAAACAAAGACAGAAAAATATGTTACATAGAAGGATATACAAGTCATACACTAGTTGATATGCAGCCCCAGGCACATGTACAACAAAGAACTATCTGGTCAGGCCTCAGTGAGAGAGGATGCACTGAATCCTAAAGAGACTTGGGACCCTAGGGTGTGGGGATGTCTGGTGGGATGGGAGGTGGCAGGTGGGGACATTCTCTTGGAGACAGGTGAAGAGGTGTGGGATGAGGGTGGACCAAGAGGGGGATAATGACTCGGCTGTAAAAAAAGATTAAGGAATAATAAAAACAGATACTTGTTCAGCCATGTTTATTGAAATACTTCATGGTAGTAAAAGTAGAGAATGAAACTGTTAGCCCAGAAACAGATTAATGGATAAAGAAAAAGTAATAGGCATATACAAAGACATTTTATTCAATAGAAAATGAAATTATGTCACTTGCCAAAAAGTGGATGGAACTTGAGGTCATTCTATTAAGTGAAATAAGGCAGATATAGATTTTGAATATATCTGTCATCTATCTACCTATCACTTATCTATCTATCTTCCTATCTATAATCTGTATATCTGTATCTACATATATATATATCATCTATCATCAATCAATATATCTTACATATGTTTCTATAATATATCATCAATCAATCATCTACCTATATATTTATGTATCTTAATATATAAGTATGTATCTATCTACATTTCTACATCTCTGCCCACTCTATCATCTATCTATCTATCTATCTATCTATCTATCTATCTATCTATCTATCTATCTATCTATCTATCATTCTATCATTCTATCATTATCTGCAAAACTATCTGTACTTGAAAAAGGTAAGAATCCCTGGGGCTTGCAGAAGTTATGAACTATCTGACCTCAGTTAACAGAGGACAACCTAGACAATTATGCAGATAAAGAGATAAATGTAGATACATAATATTAAGAAAAGAGTTATATGTTAAGCAATAAATAAAATAAAAGTGTGGGATATATTATATAATAGAATTTCTTAAACTCCTGTCTCTAGAGATGACTCTTTTAACTGGGAGGATTTTAATGTGTATTTTCAGTTATTTAGGTTTAAAAAAGTATATGAAACAAATATTCAATAGCAATAGATCATGAACAATTTCATTTCAAATGATAAACCCTTTACATAAATAAATTAAGCTTTATTAAATCTGAAGGCAATGTGAGTAACAATAAGAAAAATAAACTTGCTTGTTTTTACATAAAAAAATTGGAACTAAATGATATGAAATCTCTTCAATGATTTTTTTGTGTGATATTTGATTTCATTCATAGTCATCGGTGTTGAAAATCTTGCTTCACCTTGATATATGTAGTAAAACATAGCCAGAACATATTTAAGACTATGTTATAAATTGAAAAATCTGTGCTAATGCTTACGAAATTCATTGTTCATGAGCTCAAGTAAGAACTTTAAGCATCAGTCTTAAAATCATTCTATCAAAATTGAACCCAATGCTGTGCTTCCTGGATGCTTGTATTTTGAGAAATAGTTGTAAGAAATGATAAAAAGACATTGTTTTCCATAATTAACATATATTTTTCTAAGAGTAGACAATCTTAAATATACATCAAAAATTAGAGAAATCCATGGCATAAGATAGTCTCAATTCTTAACTGAGATGTTTTCAGTAGGCTTTGGTGTCATATGAGCCCTGCATGTCATACAGTGCAAAGCAGACATGTCATGTGTTCAGAATGACTGCCAGGAAATCATGCCAAGCAACACGAGTCAGTGCCATGGGAAACACTTCAGATCCGTTTTGAGATTGATTTTTTTTCTACTCATTTTTTTGGTTGTTTCAAATTCTAATAAACATTTTACTTTTGCAAAAAATGGTTTGGGCTTTCAACCATTATTTAAGAAGCTGAATTATCTTACACATTAACATTACACATTAACACATTAACTTACAAATAGATATACATTTGTT
Organism: Apodemus sylvaticus; assembly: GCF_947179515.1. Lineage (NCBI taxonomy): Eukaryota > Metazoa > Chordata > Mammalia > Rodentia > Muridae > Apodemus > Apodemus sylvaticus. The sequence goes on along the minus strand of NC_067486.1, from coordinate 19,215,947 downwards.
CACAAAGTGAGCATCATACAATCTGCTATTGTTTGTAATTTAGAGCCTAAACACATTAAAAGGTTTTACTCTATACTTAGTAAATAAGAGCACACTACTTTGAGAAATTGATTGTGTGCAGCTGTACAAATATGGTATGAATTCTCGCTATGGCACACATGAGGAAGTGAGAGGAAAGCTTGCTCTCCCTTCCTTATATGGGTTCTGAGATCAAACTCATGTCTTGGCGCTTGGTGGCAAGCATCTTCATATGCAGAACCATCGTATAAGCACAAAATGGTGTTTTCGAAGTATATTTTCACTTTATATGTTGAAAGCTTTAGAAGTCAATATCCAAAAAGCCTTTAACCCTTTAATGACATTTCTTTTTATATATCATACTTGGTTAGCATCCTTAATGTATGAGTGAGTTGCAGGACTGCTTTTCATACTGACAAGCACAAAAGGTTTTGTGCCTGTCCATAGATGCCTTCTACGATCTCAGCATGGATATGAAGCAGGCAGTGGCCTTTTTAAACAGGTGTTTTAATGCACCTGTATGTCTACCTTAGACTTTTTCCTAATCATCCTTTTAAATTTTAACTATTGGAATATTTTGTCCTGAATACAGAATTTTTTTCTAATTTAACATGGTGATTACAATGACAAATGTTCTCTATGGGCTCACATTTTATCATGGAGTCCCCGGCTCGAGGCACAAGTTGAGACGTTTGGTCACTTTATTTTCTGAGGTGTGGAACATTAGCAGGTGTAGTCTTCCTGGAGAAAGTATGGCATTCAACACTGGGGGCAGGCTGTGAGAGTTTATATCCCGCCTTACTTCAGTTTTGTTTCCTTGCTTCATGTGTGTGGGTGAAGGTGTGATCTCTCTGTATCCTGTGCTGGTCATGTGACTTCAGGCCTCACTCAACCGTATGTAAATCCTGAAATCTTCTCTCTTTAACTCACTTTTGACCATGGTATTTTGCCACAGAAATAGAAAAGAATCCAAATACTTTTATTCTTCCCAAGTAATTATACATTTTTTCAATATGCATATTCATCTTTGTATCATTTTTAATTATTTTAGTCTTTTTATTATCTTCTATTATATTTTACATTTAAGATTAGCCTAATGAAAAATTAATCTAAAATGTCAGAATATTACAATCCTCCCCTCAAATAGCTTCATGTCTTTCCTTTTGAACACATGTAAAACAATTTAATATTATTTTAAGAATTCTTGAGGTAAATGATGTTGAACTCATTGATATTAGTAATTTTTTACCACATATTAATTTTCTGTTTCTATCCAATGATAGAAGCTAGATTTATCTGGCATTAATGTTAACATATATAATACTTCATAATGTGAACTTGACCATTAAATTATCAAGTGCACTTCTCTTCATCACACATTTTATTAAAAGCTTTACTAATGAGAAAATTAGCAATTAATTATCTTTAGTAGACATCTAGCAGAAATTCCTTTTGCATTAATCGGTAGCACAAAGATCCTATATGTCTCATTAGCAAGAATTTCCATCTCATTTAATTATCTGACTATATCAGGACTGAGTTGATTTAGGACAAATTTTGAATTGTATGAGAGTGCCTTTATATCCACGGTGAAGCTGTCATTCTGCTAATTGGAATCCTCATAGGATGTTCATGTATTATCCTAACATAGCAAATCAAAAGAGTAGCAGCTGTCTAAATGCCAATCCAGTGCCAACAAGTTATTAAAACCACAAAAGGAGATTAATCTGTATTGATAAGGCAAGCCATAATGAAAGGCATCAGATTTCATCCAATATTACCTAGAGCCAATAATTTCTAATAACAGCACATCTGTAATTGCCAATATGGAATGAAAATGGACACACATCTGAGGCTTTAGAAAATAATCAAGAAAAGCTTGGGCTACTTAGGGCCTGAATTATCTGCTGGAAGATTTACTCTCTTATGTCTAGTGCTTAGTGCTTGTATTAGTGTAGGTCTCAGTAGAACTAAAAATGTGAAGTTATACACGTGAACTCTTCATGTGATTTGGATTCTTCACCTTACAAGGTGGGAGATCATATAGTTTCTATGTGACTATTCATGGCTCTGTGTTGTATAGAATAGGGTGTAATATGCATTGCATTTATGATCCAGTTGTTGAGTACCATTTCTGTAGGTCATTTGCTTAGCTCCAAGTAGGTCATGAAATCATGCAATTTAATAGTGATAAAAGTAATTGTAAATAGTGAAGGGACTGTGGAAATATTCTATATAATCTCATTTATTGATAAATATTGTGGTGATCTTTTAAAGATAGTATAATATCTAAGAGTTCATGCTTTAAAACTAAATCATGCCATATACACATATTATGTATACATGTGTATTTCTGTTCCTGCAAATTTGTAAACATATGTAGGCATATGTAAAACAGTTCCCATTACTCCCTGTAGGCATTTTATGTAATCACTTTGGCTTTGTAACTCAAAAAAAGACTACAATGTATAGATATTCTTCGTCATTCAGATATTTCATATCTTCACACTTGCCATTACTCTTTTTGGAAATATATTGCTTGTTTATCAGAGGATATTTAGTAGCAGAATTCACATATGAGAGTAATTATTCTGTTAATACACTAGTGGCAAAAAGATAACTGAAACTGAATTAATTTCTTCAAGACTGAGAAATATGAGGTTTAATTAGTGATTGATAATATTACAAGAAATAATAGACACATTTATTCTCTTCTCTACAGTATATATTACAGAATGCAAACATATGCTTTGTAAAATATATTTCAAAGTTGTATTAATAATAAACAAATATATGCTTCATATGTTAATTACCATAAATCAGCATTACTGATATTTGTAATCAAATATTTATTAGGAACTTGATCAAAACTGATATTAGTTTCAATAAAATTCTTACAAACAAATCTGATTATAATTGCAATTACAAATTCACTCTAGTGAGTTGTGAAATTGTAGAATTCACAACTTTAAGCTTAGTACTAGTATAAATCTTGATTACAGTTTCCTGGATGATGTACTATGAACAGAGTTTTGTATGTACTGTGGGCTCAAGCTTGTGTGAGAGGTTGTTCCAGCCCTTTAAGATAAATCATGCACGATTGTTTGCTGCTACTTTCATTGTAAAATAAAAACTTTGCTAAATGTTTCAAGTTTTCATATATCAATTAATTTTAATATCTCTCTAAGCTGTTCTATATCACAAACAACTGTCCTTCTTACCCTTAATCTTTTTCCTTCATAATTTTATCTCTCTCACATGGGATGCTTTATTTTATTTCATTCTATTAAAAAAATAAGGTGGCTTTTATTATAGCCAGATGTTTTATAATTATCATGTAAAAGTATACAATTATATTTTCCAAAATAACAAAGAGTGGAAGTATCTAAATATTTCTTAAGCAGATCTGAAAGCAATTAGTAATATCCATGAGAGATACCACTTTCCTGTAACATAGATCTCTCTGTCCACATATATATAAACCCCAGAGAGTATTTTCTTTCTTTCTTTGTTAAGATTCACCACAATGGGACAATAATATAAAAATTCTTTGTAGGACTCCCATTAGACAATGGTTTATAGAGTGATTCAACAGTATCTACAGTGTATTTTTCTTTTGTTTTTGTAACCAATTTTTATATCAAAGCTACAGAAATAGCCACAAACTATGCATTTACATTTATTATATTTATTATCACATATGGCACATAATAATACAAGACTATCCTATTTATTGTTACATATTCACTACATTAAATAATGAAGCTAATTGAATGGAAACCTAAAACTATAACTACAATAAGGTCACTTCACCTACCTTCTTAGGACTTAACTAAGGAAAATGGCATCATAAAAATAAACAAAATGTCTACATAAGGATGTAGAACAGATTTATTCACCATGACCTAAATTCTCAACCAACAAGATAAAAATATGCAAATTTTATCAGACTGAAAAGTATTCAATAAAATTTTAAAAATTATTTATGAAGGATCAGTGTTTGTGTGCCTGTTCTCCATAACTGAAACTACACAGTCAGCATTTAGACAAAAAATAATTAAAAATTGCCTGCTGATCTATGTGTCAGTGCAAATGAATCTCAAAGTTCAAAGTTGCAACTACAATAGTTTAAGTGAAAATCGTCTCATTAAATAAATAAACCAAATGAAAAATAAATTAGACTCAGAGGCAACAGTCATGATTTCTCATGTGTGCAGTATAATTTTAACTTGGTCTTGAAATTAGCAAATGATTACTAGACAGCAAAAAATGTTAATGTAGTGGGAAGACAGGAATCACTGAGCATAATGCAAGAAGAACAAGATTTCACATACATGTGTGAAAATCTTGTACATTTCTAGAAGCCTTTAATGTAGTTCCTCATGTTGTCATGAGCCCCAAACAAAAAATTAATTCTATTCTAATTCATAACTGAAATTTTCCTACTGTTTTGAATTACAATGTAAATAACTGCATAATTAATATGTGTGTCCAGTATAATTAATATGCATGTGACTCTCCAAGGAGTGATGACCCACAGGTTGGCAACCATTGTTTTAGAGCTTTCCTTATATTTCAGTCTATTTTATTGGAATTAGGATTTTGTGAAGGCTCAATGCCCCAGTGTAGGCAAATGCGAGGGCGGGGAGACAGGTGTATGTGGCTGGGTGGGACACACCCACTTAGAAGTAGGGGAGGGGGGATAAGATAGGGGATTTCGGGGGGGGAGTGAAACCCCAGAAAGGTAATAATATTCGAAATGTAAATAAAGAAAATATCCTTTTTGTGAGCATTGCATAGCCTCAGTAATAGTGTCAGGTCTTGGGGCCTTCCCCTGAGTTGAACCCCACTTTGGGCCTGTTGCTTAACCTTCTTTTTCCTTGGGCTCCTCTCCATTTCCATCCCTGCAGTTCTTTCAGACAGGAACACTTACGGGTCATAGTTTTGACTGTGGGATGGTAACCTTATCTCTCACTGATGCCCTGTTTTTCTGCTGAAGATGGGCTCTACAAGTTTCCTCTACCCAATGTAGGGCATTTCATCTAAGATCCCTCCCTTTGAGTCCTGAGAGTCTCTCACCTTCCTGACACTATTACTGAGGCTATGGAGTGCTTACAAAAAGGGCCTATCATGACTGCCCTCTGAAAGGCCCAACAAGCAGCTGAAAGAGTCAGATGCAGATATTTGCACCCAACCAATGGACAGAAGCTGTTGACCCCTGTGGCTGAAATAGGGGAAAGGCAGAAGAAGCTGAGGAGGAAGGCCACCCTGTAGGAGGACCAGCAGTCTCAATTAACCTGGACCCTCGAGATTTCTCAGACACTGGACCACCAACCAGGCAGCCTGCACCAGCTGATATGAGGCCCCCAACATATATACATCAGAGGACTGCCGCGTCTGTGTTTAGTAAGGGAAGATGTACTTAACCCTCAATAGACTGGAAGCCCCAGGGAGTTTAGAAGTCTGGTTGGGTGTGGGTTGGAGGTGGGGAGGAGAAATGGGACATCCTCATGGAGACAATGGGGTCAGGAGGAGGTATGGGATGTGAAACAGTCAGAGGGTAGACCACTGGGAGGGATATAAAATCTGAAGTTTAAAATAAATAAATAAGACAGATAAATAAATAAATAATAAATAGAAAATATTCAATAATAAGGACTTATACAATTTTCTATGATTATTTAATTTGTAAAAACATGTCTTTATTTTTTTAACCTTGATAAATGAGGCTATTGAATGCACTGATCACTGTCATCAGACTACATCCTGCCAAAGACTCCCCACTTCCACGTACCCCTTTGCCCTTCCCAGCCTTTCTACTTTCATGCCTTCATTATAAGCAGGTGTCTCTGCTGCTGTCTGTTCATTAATTGCGAGCACAAGCATGTCCAATATCATGTCCAGAAGACAAGGTTTCAAAGCCTTCCCAATGCTTGCGCTTTTATTTTTCTGGAAAGAAATATGTTATTTTTTATTCTTTTTTTCCTGCCTCAGAGTTTAACACACTGTAAAATAGTTGGTTTTACTCAAAGGGAAAGCTTCAAATGAACATTTCTTACCAAATGCAAAGACATGCAGAATTACATTGATTATTTCTAAAATTTGGACCATTCAGAAGGCAATTAGCCAATAAAATGAGATATGAAGATACTTGTGAGGACATGATTTGATTTAAAATTTAATCATAGCTCACTCAAGGCTGTGATAGGAGTTTAACTTATTAGGTACCATCTGTTGCCTAAACGTCTAGGGGATATTTTTAAGGAATATCTTTCTAGAGTAAATGATAATCTTGTGCCAACTTGTTTATCACTTCCGAGGTTGCTGGCATTTAAACCATGTAAAAACAAAAATTATAGCTGAGTGCATAAGGCAATAAATGAGAACTAAATATGATAAGAGCACAATGAAAATGCAAATGACTTTTCTCATGGATTCGTTACTTCCGGGACATAATGAGCTATATAAATGTGAGACCAGCCTACGTGCAGACAGCAGAATGATTCACATCTTGTGTGATGCTAATTTGAGGAAGTAATACAGTTTTAAATATTGTGACCTTGGCAAATTGTCACCAACTTATTTTTCTAATCATAATTAATGAATCACAATAATGATCTTAAAACTTGTGGTAGCATAAGAATTCATACTTCATATAAATATATGAATATTCATATGAAGAATTATATAAATTATATGAATAAATATATGGATAATTTTGTTATCTTATTCATTACCCATAATATCAAAAAGATGGCTATGTAGGATTAAAATGACTATAAATCTTCTAACTTACAATATGCTACTGGGAAATAAGCATTATTTTGAGCCAAAGTCAAATGACAACCACAGGATACACAAAGAGGCACAGCCTTTTCCACATCTATTTAAAAGCATAACATTCGGTGTTTTGAACCATGAAGGGCTGGATCAAAAGGTTTCAGAGGAGAAGAATATTGATATGTGGCCCATAGACTGTTCTTTTGATATTTGGAGAAGAATATGGCTGCTTTCTGCCCTTGTCCAGAAAAAAATTTAAAAAAGAGAAATAAAGAAAAAAAGAAATCTGCCTGAAACTAAATTAAAGTTATAGATTAAAAGCTTTAACAGAGATTTCCAGACTGCCTAATATTGACTCTACTGTGCTGTTATTACTGTCCAGAATTATGCAGATCTACAGATCTATAACGAAAAGGAGCAAGCTGAGTAAGAAAAATTATAAAATATACAGTTTGAGGAAAAAGGTGCACCAGAAAAAAATTTAAAGTGAAGTCGGTCCTAAATAAAATAAAGGGAGTGGTGAACTTAGAGCAAGACCCCACTGAGATAAAGTTTCAGTTTATGAAAATAGAGTGTGAAAATACAGTGTGGTTTTCCATACCTTTGACCCCAGAAATTGGGAGGCATGCAGACTTCTGAGTTTGAGGCTATCCTTGTTTACAGAGAAAGTTCCAGGATAGCCAAATTTATTAAGTGAAAAAAGAAAAACAACAACAACAAAACAAAAACAAATCAACAAACAAACAAACACCATCAAGATCAGAAATCTGATTTTGATGTCTTTGAACCAAGGAGGGAGGCATGCTCTAGCACCAGCAAGCAGAACTTGAGAGCTTGGTCCATGGGGTTCTGACTTTACAGTCAAGGATACAAAAAGGGGGTTGCGCATTTTCCCTCCATGGTCAAGAAAAGCCACTGATGCCAGGTCTGTGTCAGGAGTGAATGCTCCTGAATCAAGGCTGGGAGAGACAATGTATGAAGTCTGAGTTTTGTTAGAGGAGCTTGCAAGATGTTGGAGATGCCAGAATTGTTGGATGAGAATAGTTGTGCCAAAAGAGCTTCCATCTGGGTGTGGCACCAACCCAAGAGAACAGTCAACAAAGCTCAAAGGAGTTGGAGACCAGAAGAGAACTTTGACATTGGTCATGGTCATGGAGATTCAGTTTGCAGTTTGTCTAGTTGGTTTCCAGTCTTGCTTTGTTTCAGCATTTTCCCCATTATGCGCTCTCTCTCTCTCTCTCTCTCTCTCTCTCTCTCTCTCTCTCTCTCTCTCTCTCTCTCTCTCTCTCTCCTTTTGTATTGTATATTGGAAGTAAGTGATTTGCTTTCTGATTTCGATTATATATGGATTACAGTTAGAAGAAATTTTGCACTTTTAAACAGTGTTGAGACTCTAATAAACAATGGGGACTTTTGAAGCTAGACTTGAATGCATTTTCGAGTTATAATACAGCTACAAGCCTGTGGGAGGCAGAGATTGGCTTGTGATGGTTTGAATAAGGAAGGCACCCATGGAACCATAAGGAGTGGCACTATTAGAGGGTGTGTCCTTGTTGGAGGAAGGGTGTCACTGGGGATTGGATGTAGGGTTGCAAATGCTTGCTCCAGGCCAAGAAAAAGGTTAATAAATAAAAGCAGAAGAGCATTCCCTTTGTGAAGACAGGCAATAAGAAATGACCATTTGAGGGCTCAGTCTCCTCCACTGTGCTAGCTAGTTTTATGTCAGCTTGACACAGTCTCTGGACACAGGAGTGTTGATTGAGAAAATGCCTTAAAAAGATCAAGTTATAGGGCAGGACTGTAGGGCATTTTATTAATTAGTGATTGATGTGAGAGGTCCAAGCCCTCTGTTCATGAGGCTACTTCTTGGAAGGAGGCCAAGTGTTCTATAAGAGAGTGGGTTGAACAGAACACTAACAAGCACTCTTCCATGGCCTCTGACATCAGCACCTACCTCTAGGTTCCTGACTAGTTTGACTTCCTATGAAGACTTCCTTCAATGATGGACTACGATATGGAAGTACAAGCCAAATAAACCTTTTCCTCCTTAATATGTTTTTGTACTTGATATACATAGCTACATAAAGACTAACTAGGCCATCCACTATTTGGAAATATCATTTAGATTGCTTTCATATAGGTATATATCTTAGGAAGTTTCTACTGTATTGTTTCCACACTAAGCTTTAATTGCCCTGTAATTGTTGCTGTGTCTCTCTGTCATCCCTCTTCAGTCCCCAGCTTCTGTTCTCTCTCTCCCCACTTGATCCTCCTATTGAGCACCACCAAGCATCCATAAGTATCTATTGTATTTTCCTTTCCTAATGATACCTATCTCCCTAGGATATTCTCTATGCCTGACCTCTGTGGTTCTATGTATTGTAGCTTGATTATCATTGACTTAAAGGTAATATCCACAAATATAAGTGAATGTATGCTCATATTTGTCTTTCTGGATCTAGGACACCTTAATTATGAATTTTTTTCTAGTTTATTTCCCTGGCAATTTCATCTTAAGGGCTGGGTAATTGTCCATTTTATAAACTAACCACATTATTTTAAACACCTCTTGAGGGACATCTAGGTTGTTTCTAATTTCTGAATATACTGAATGGAACAGCAATGAATATTGTTGAACAAGTGTCTTTGTGGTAGAATGAACAGATTCCCATCTTTTGGGATACCTGCCATACTTATTTCCGTTTTGGCTGAACAAGTTTTCACTTCCACCAGGAGTCGATGAGTGTTCTTTACTCCACATTCTGCCAGCATGAACCAGCACTGTTTTATTGATGTTGGTTATTCTGAACAATATAAAAATGACATTTCAAGATAATGTTAATTTTGTATTTCCCAAACATTGAATGACATTGAATATTTCTTTAAGTGTTGCTCAGCCACTTGAGATCCTCCTTTTGAGAATTCTCTGTCTATAGCTCTACATCACTTTTACATTATGTTATTGTTTTCTTGATATCTAGTGTTTTGAGTTCTTTATATATTTTGAATATTAGCTTTCATCAAAAATCTTTTACCATTTGTACTATTCCATTTTTTGAATAACAATATCTTTAGGTGAATGGAAGCTTTTAAATTTTGTAATGTCCAATTAATTATTTGCTGATCTTTTTGTCTGTGCTAATGATGTCTGCTCAGGACATCTTTTTCTGTGCCAATGAGTACAAAGCTATTCTCTGCTGTATTTTATATTTGGTACACTGTATCTTGCTTCATGTTTTGTTCCTTGACCATTTGGATTATAGTTTTGTCAGGGTAATAAGATCTATTACCTATTAATTATCCTGATAATTGGATCTATTGGATTTTTCTACATAAAACCATTTGGTTTGACTAACATTATTTGTTGAAGATGTTTTCTTTAATCCAATGTGCATTTCTGACTTCTTTATGTAGATATAAGGATAAATATTTTATAAAAACATCAATGTAAGTATTTTACGTTTGTTAGATTTCAATAATTCAGGATTTTAAAATTTCTATTACTGATACTGCCTCCTTTTTAAATTTGTTTGTCAAGATTTTTTTCATCACTATAGTTAAAATTTGATACATTATAAAAACACAGACCTGTGTTCCTTTCTTCTGTGTTTTCTACCTTGTTATTTACAATATATTTAATATCTTGAGATATTCCCCATTCATTATGAACTTTGGGCTGGCTTGATCTTAAGCAAGAACTCACATAGCTATGAGTTCATAAGTACAATGTCCATGTCATGTTCAGAGGAGAACCTTTCCTGAAATTTTTCTCCATTGGGATTATTTTGGTCTCCTCTTGTAGTCAAAATTAATTGTGAGTTCCTGCCCAACATTTAAACACGTAGTTTCCAAATAAAATTCATGAAACTTTTATATTTATACTAAGCCTTTAAAACATTAAACCTGGACAGATACAATCCCTCTAAGTTTTCCTCTTTCCTCACCTCTCTCATCTCTATCTCTTATTGGTCTTTGCTTCAGACTCCAAGCCCAGGAACTGAAGCCTCAGCTATCTTCTGCCCAGCTGCAGGTTATAGGCATCTTTATTCAACCAATAGGTTTAAAATAAGATCAAGGTTACATAGCATCATTTAATGTATGTGAGGATCTTCTTATCCCTGAAGACAACCAGACTTTGGGGAACAATATTTAGTGTTGCAATACATAGCAATAGACCAAACCTAAGCAGTCTCCTTTTGGAGATTTGCATGAAATGCTGATACAATTTATCTATCCATGGCTGAACATTCAGTCATTCGGATTTTATGAAGAGACACTAGATTTTTTTTTCAATGTTGTGCCTGTATCTAAGCCTGATAATTATGTGGTTGTTGTCTTTTAGTCTTTTCTCTGGTGGAAACACATCTATTAATTTATGTATGGTGAAAAACTCCTGCATCATGGGATGAAGCTCTCTTGGCTATGGATTCATCAGTCTAGTCTAACAAAGTATAAGTCTCAGCATCAACTACAATCCAGGACAAATATAACCTTTTCTGACTAAAGTGAAGAGCAGCACAAACCTGTCAGTAGAACCATACATATTTAAATTGTCATCTAAATAAAAATAACAAACGTAGGTTTTACTTACCCTATCACATGAACTTTTCTCTCTTCCATGGTTTATTTGTCTTGTCTCCAGTTGTCTTTTGTGATAGGTTGCAAATGCAAGAAAAGACTATTCTATTATCTTGAAATAGAAATGCTATTACGTTAACAGTAGGGACACATGGCCTAATAGGTCAGGATTGTCTCCCTGGTTTCTTTCTCAGTATGTTTGTCATTTGTATATAAGAAGACTACTGAGTTTTGCTTGTTAATTTCATATGTTGCTACTTTGCTCAGTCTTGGTCAGTATTCAAAGTTCCCTGATATAAATATTATGTATATATACATAATACATATATTAAACCATAATTTTGATAAATAGTATGTAGTACACTCTGCCTCCTTCCTTTCCTCTTGGTATACCCTCCATCTCCTTCAGTTGTATCAGTTTTCTGACTAAGACTATGTTAATGCATGAAGAGGAGCATCAGGAAATTGAATGGAGGTACATAGCAGTAGAAGATGAGGAACTGGGGGTAGCTACTGGGAAATTCGAGATTCCAGGAAGTCAAGAGTCTCCCAGGACCCAATGGCGAGGACATTAGCTGAAATAGCCATCAAAGTAGAAAGAGAACCTGTAGAGACCATATCCAGAGGTTAGGCACAGCCCCTGGTTGAGGGATGGGACTACCCATTAATCTCAAAAATATTAACCCAGAGTTGTTCCTGGCTAAAGGAAACAGGGACAGAGAGTAGAGCAGAGATGGAAGGAAAGGCCATCCAGAGACTGCCCCACATGGGGATCCACCCCATATATAGTCACCCAATGCAGACACTATTGAGGATGCAACGTGCATGCTGGCAGGCTGAGAGGCTCTGCCAGAACCTATCAAACACAGTAGCAGTTGCTCACAGCCAATCATTGGACTAAGCACAGAGTCCTCAATGGAGATGTTAGAGAAAGGACTGAAGGAGCTGAAGGGCTTTGCAACCCCATACAAAGAACAACAATAGCAACCAACCAGACCCCCTCCCCCCCCGCGCTGAGCTCCCAGGGACTAAACCATCAACCAAAGAGTATACATGGAAGGACCCATGACTGCAGCTGTATATGTAGCAGAGGATGGCATTGTCGGACATCAATGGGAGAAGAGGCCCTGTAAAAGCTTGATGCCCCAGTATAGGGGAATGGGAGGGTGGGAAGGCAGGAGTGGGTGGATGGGTGGGGACACCCTCATAGAAACAGGGGGAGCGGGGATAGGATGGGGGGGTTTCCAGGGTAGCAACCAGTAAATTAAAGAAAATATCCATAATAAATATAAGTATAAATAAATAAAGTAACCAATTTAAAAAAAGAAAGAAAATGAAGAATAGAGATTATGGACTTGTGTTGTAATTTTTTTCCCTAGTCTTTTAGTACTTTATGAAGAAATACTAGATTTTTCCCCCAAAGTTTTGCCTGCATCTAAATAAGTTAATCATGAGGTTGTCATCTTTAATCTTTTCTCTGGTGGAAATTCATGTATTCATTTATGTATGCTGAACAATCCCTGCATCTTGGAATGAAGCTATCTTGATGGTGGTGGATAATACCTTTTATACATTCTTGAATTTGATTTGCAAGTATTTTATTGAGAATACTTGTATTATGTGAATAAGTAATATTGATCTATGATTTTCATTTTCTGTTGAAACTTGTTTTTATTTCATTGATTTCAGCCCCAAGAATGATTATTTCTCTTATCGCTTTCTCAAGTATTATAGTTACATGATCTTCTAAAGTTATCAAAGTTATTGATGTGAGATTTCTCCAATTTAAAATACTGTCAATTAGGGCGATGAACCTTCCTTATAACTTCCTTTATTGTGTCCCATTGATTTTGATGTGCTGTATTTTATTTTCATCTTTTTCTAAAGTGTTCTGATTTTTTCTCATGATTTCTGTCTTAATTTACAGTCATACAATCACAGATAGCAACAGAGACCACATTGCTGAGCTGTGATATATAGTATAGCAAATATCAAATGCATTTTTGATTTATTTTATTTTAAAATTAAAATTTATTTCATGAAATGTACCTATGTTGTAACTTGAAGCACATTATCTACCATATTTCAGAAATGAAAGCACATTTGATTTTTATCTCTGCTGTCACATAGATTATGTTTTCCACCTGAGTCTACACTGGAATATTGAGAGGAGAAAATGATTTCTATAACAGTTTTACTAAGATATCTCCTATTCTTAATTCCCAAACAAGGACTATATTTTTTAACTCTGAATATTTTTTTCCCAATCAAGAAACTTGAGTCCGAAGTAATGTTTAACATAAAATGACAGAATCTCATTATTTCTTAACTGTTGGTACAAAAAATGATTTTAATCATATTCAATTATGTAATTTGTCTGAGGTCCCTTGGAATATAATTACATAGCTGCTGCCTTCCTGTACAAAACATGAAGAGACACCACATGCAGACTTTTATTTTGGCTGATCTAGTTAGAAATATCTTTGATTGCTGATTTCAGACTAGAAAAACAAATGTTTTAGGCTGGAAACATTGGCTTCTCAGAAAGTTTGACCCTGTGTTGCATCTAATCCTAACACTGAATCAAGCGATTATGGACTGAAGAATAGGAAAATCACCTGTCAGTATGCAATTTTCTGCAAAAAAGCAGAAAAACTTTTGTACTAACATAAGCAATTTTTCAAGTGAAATAATAAATTATCTCAATGGTTATAATACATTTTTTATCTTTGGAATTGATTAAATTAAAAGTAGAGAAATACCTCTTAGTGTTACTATCCAGTAACTGGTCATTTAATATATCAAAATTTTAGGGAGGGGGATCTGGGAAAGGGGAAATCATTTGGAATATAAACAAACAATAATTTATTTATTTGCAAAACCTTTTGAATACATGCAAAACTTTGTTGATATAGGTTCTTCATGATTTTGCTGTCGTTTTTGTAACAGTTGGGAATTACTTGTTCTAACTTCTACATTCTCCTAGCTTTATGAAATTGTAAACAGTGTACAGGAAGAATCTTGTTAACTGCCTGTCTTTGTTAAGCTTACTACAGCTGCGATGAAATGCTATAAAACAACATGGGTGGAAAAGTTTTATTGATCTTAAACTTCCACCTCACAGTTTATCATCTGGAACTCAAGCAGGGAAGGAACCTGGAGGTAGGAGCTGCTGTAGAGGTCACTGGGGAGTGCTACTCACTGGATTGCTCCCCATGGCTTGGTTAGTCTGCTTTCTTAGAGAATTCAAGACCACCACCCTAGGAGTGGTAGCACTAATAATGCTAATAATGTCTGGGACTGCCTGCCCCTCCAACAAGTACTAACTAAAGAAGTGCTCCAAATCATTGTATATTGCACAATCATATAGACGTATTTTCTTTTTCTATTTTATTAGATATTTTCTTTGTTTACATTTCAAATGTCATCGCCTTTCCTCATTTCCCCCTCTGAAAATCCCCTAATCCATCTCCCCTCCCCTTGCTCAATAACCCACCTGCTCCTGCTTCCCAGCCCTGATATTCCCCTACACAGGGACATCGAGCCTTCACAGAAGGCTCTCTCAACAAAGGGTCTCTCTCTCCTCTCATTGATATCCTACAAGGCCATCCTCTGCTACATATAAGTTTCCAGCCATGAGTCCCTCCAAGTGTACTCTTTGGTTAGTGATTTGGTCCCTGGGTGCTCTGGGGGTACTGATTGTTTCATATTGTTGTTCCTCCTATGGGCCTGCAAACCCCTTCAGCTCCTTGGGTCCTTTCTCTAGCTCCTCTATTGGAGAACCAGTGCTCAGTCCAGTGTTGGCCATGACACCCTCCTCTGTATTTGTCAGGCACTGGCAGAGCCTCTCAGGAGACAGCCATATCAGACATATATTCTTAATTGTGGTTCCCTCCTCTCAGATAATTTTTGCTTGCATTAAAGTGTCATTAAACTGTGCAGCATACTACCATTTAGAACAGAGCACATATATTTGTCCTAGGTAAAACATGAAGCAGTAAATCTGAACCCTTTGAAATTCTGAGATTTTTTTTTTAGTTCTAGTACAATTATGATATTCACTGGCTACCAAAGGAGAGGTACTGTGCATCTTTGCTCTTTGTCTCCACGTCTTTGTTCAGATGAAGAGTTTGAGGTATGTAATATCCATCATGGCTCATTTATCTTTTTCTCTAAGCTGAGGTAACTCTGTTCTATGCTTTAAACACTTCTCTAAAGATATATGCATCCATTGCTACAGGTGATTTAAAAAGCAAAGCACTGCATATATTTGTCCAAAAGAATATTTTATAATATAGATGCACACCTATCAAACTGTCTCTTTATATTTTATGCTACATGAATTGATCCGCCTATACAATTATTCATAGAAATATGACTTATAGAGAGAAAACCAAATACAGACTTTTACATATTTTCTTTATTTCTTGGATTTAAAATTACTGCTTCAAACACTCCTGAGTTTGTGTATATTGGCATCACTGAATAAACATCATTTATGCTTATATCTTGAGTAGTTTACAGCAGTGATTTTATATGCCAAGTTTTTTGATGTCATTTCTAACATATCCCAACTCAGCAGTAGGCGAATTCAATGCCAGAGTCTCATGTTACATCACATTGCATGGTAAGCCATGTGGGTAATTTTTCTTTCACTTGTATGGTTACTGTTACTTAAAACCATTCTTTTTTATTTTTAAATTTATTTTTATGTGTATGAGTCATTTCCTGTACATATGGCTATATACCACATAAATGACTGCAAGAGGCTAGAGCAGAGCATTTAGTACCCTAGAACTGAAGTTAATGATGGTTATAAACACCTTGTGGGTGTTGGGCATCAAGCATGGGTCTTCTGAAAGAGGATGACTGCTCAGCCATCTCCAGAGCCACTAAATACGTATGAAGTGAAGTTTTTCCATACCTAATTGAGAATTCTTTTCTGTCTGTCTGTCTCTGTCTGACTGTCTGTCAGTCTCTGTCTGACTCTATCTCTCTCTATGTGTGTGAATGTATGTGCTGTGTGTGTGTACATGCTTGTCTGTGTGAGTGCAGATTCACAAGGCAAATATTTTGGTGGTCACAGGACAACTTTGGTGCACACTTTCATCTTTTTTTTTTCACACTTTCATCTTTAACTTGGTTTTGAAAGTCCCATTCGTTGTCATTTTGAATAGAAGTCTAGAAGGCAGGCTGGCCTTCCCTATTCAGAGGACTCTCATGCATATACTTCCTCTCTGACCCTAGGATTGCCAGTGTTACAAATGTTGGTTACAGTTTCTGGTAGCTTCTGTTTTTGAGTTCTGAAAGCTTGGCCTCAAGTTCTCACACGCACATGATAACATGTGACCACTTAACCACTTCCTAGCCTGTAAGTAATCTTTATTAGAAATGTACAATAAAATTTCAGGTTATAAGATTAACAGTGCTTTTCAGATTAGTATAAACAGGTGACCCTTGTCAAGACTTTATATCACATATCAATCATTTGATCAGTATACAAATTTGTGTTTCTTCTCATCTGGCTCTAGTTGATATACTTTTCTTTTGTAGGTTCTTTTTTAAAAATCTACATGCATTGGTACTTTGGCTGCATGTATGCTGATGTGAAGATTTCAGATCCCATGGAAATGAAGTTACAGACAGTTCCATGTTGTCATGCGGGTGTAGGGAATTGAACCCACCTCCCCTGAAAGCATAGTCAGTCCCCTATTTGTTATTCACTTTCTAATAATAATAGCTACTTTCCTTTAAATAATTATCACTAAGTAGGCAAATTTAAAAGACATTTTACAGAGCTAATGGGCTTTCATCTCATCTGAGTGTTAACAAAAAAAAAAGTTCTCTAAAATTTATGATTTTATACAGTTTAATACTGAGAATTAATACTTTTTCAGCTTGCAAGGTAAATACACTTTAACTTTTTGCCTTGCAATGGGTCTAGAAAATTTTAATTTGTTTGTATAGTGAGTAGCATATATCAAGGTAAAATAAAATTGAAAATTTATATTTTATCAAGATGCTTTTTAATTAAAATTAAACTCTGTGTATATATGTGCGCCTGTATATGGTCATGTGCATGAGCTTTCGATATCTATGAGCTGGAGTTGAAAAATACTTGATGTGGATTCTGCAAATTAAACTCCACGTAAGTACTATACACTTTTAACATGTAAGCCATCCTACCAGACCATAAATTTATATCTTATGAATACAGTTTACTAAGTGATAACACAAAAATATTTATTATGATGCAGTGACAAATACCCAAGGGTCTTTTAAGAATATTAATCTTATTATTAAGTAGCTGGTGGAATACTCAATCTTCCTTAACTGAATTTTTAACTTGTAAAATATATTTGAGAGATACTTCAAGCATATTGGTTTATTATCATGAACCAGATATTCTTCTAAGTAAAATATACTTATTTATTGAATGTTTATAAAAATCACAATAATTTTTGTGTTGAGGTTTGTTCTTGTTTATTGTAATGGTTGGTGTGGTTCCCCAAGAACTCGAATCTTCACGTAGACCCAAGTGAAGCTATAAGACCTTGCTTCTGTGGTATTTCTGATTGGAAAATACAAATGTCAATGGACAATAGCTGGGCAGAAGGGACATATGTGGACTTTAAGATCTTGGGCTTGTGGCTGAAGAAGAACCATGAGGACTGGAAGAAGGTAAGGAGAAGGAGGAAGATGACAGGCATTAGGGGACTTGCGGGGAGTGGGGACCCAGAAAAGGGGAAATCATTTGCAATGTAAATAAAAAATATAAATAAATAAAAATAAAAATGAAAAAAAAAAAGAAATCCTGGCCCTAAAGGCTTGCCAATTGGATTTAAGAGCAGCCCAGATGAAACATAGTAAGCAATAACTCAGGTTTATCAATAGAAAAATAGATTCTAGTAGCTTAGTGGGTAGAAATCTGCCTAGTTCTTGTACTGTTTAAGGCTTATTGTAAAAATAAACATTCTATGTGTCTTTTATCCAGGGGTCTGAATGGCCAGGGTAGAAACAGCAGATGGGGATTAAAGAATTTCTACAACATTTCTGTCTTCGTGAGAATACTGGAGATTAATGTTATTAAATGATATACAAATTCACATGTTCAAATATATATGTTATAGCACCTCATTAGTTAAAGATTAGAAATTCATTAAACCACCTTCTTGCTGTAAATTTTGCTACAAAGAAGTCTTGAAGATGTATTGATTTATTTCTCGGTCTTTAATCATTTGTTTGTTAGCAATTTTGATAAGCAACAGAAAATATTATCTATAAGCTACAGGAAAAAAACATGACCTACCACCAGTTTATATAAGACCTATATAGCAAGAGAGAATAAAAATCAAAAGCAGGTTGATATCGCATGACATTAGAAAATTATCTAGCAGGCAAATTGTTAAAACTGGTTAAAATGTTCTATGGGAAGCTTAGTCTTGCCTAATTATCCCCATGTTGCTTGTAAGACTTCACAGAATAATATCATTTTATTAACAATAGGGATATTTTTGACTCATAAGGTAAAATGTATATATTTTTATGTCTTCTCATCTTAGATGATTTTCAGTTCCTTATCTGTCACGTTCATCCACAAAATGTTCATTGGAGTCATTAAAAGTAAAATTTATACATAAAATTTTTCATCACATTGTCTTGAAGCATACAAAATATATAACAGACGTGTGGATTGAATCCTGAAGTAAACTAATGCAGAGAGAAATTTGAAGGAGAGAACTTCAATATTAGTATTGACTTTATGCATAGTATTTTTCTGAGAACAGCTAATATAGATGATGGCATATTGATCATTGAGGGTCTCATGAATAGACAGAGGAAGGGCTAGCCTCTACTTCCATTTTAGGACATTGAGGGACTTACATATGGAAATAAAGTAATATTTACTTATGGAAATAAGGTAATATGGAGAATAAATAAAGAAGTGAGATCATCTTAATATAATTCTATGGATGTCAAGCACAAATAAAGTTGTCTGGCCTAGTTCTGGTATCTTTGTTTCAAATGTGAAATATTTTTAAATTTACAATTATTCTTTCTCTGTTTATTATAAACATCTGAAAAATCTATTTTTTCTTCTTGGTGCCCTTATAACATCTTCTTAAAAAGTCTTTCGTATTTAGAGTTATTTCTATATAGGGATTGGATTTTGCCAACATCAATATATGTACAATGTGTGAAATGTGTCTTGAGCATTGTCCAGTCCTCCTCATTTATGTTTTTAAAAATCCACTAACCTGCAAACCTTAGAAATGACTTCACAATTTGGATGTTTTTAAAGGGCACACTTTTATTTGTTTCTCTTCCCTTTTGCTGGATTGTTCTGCCTTAGTTTTTACAGCGAAAATCCATCTGTAGAGATAAAGCTCTACAGTCTCCAGTGACCCCTTCATCATGGCCAGTCTTCAGGCCTGCTTCTTACCTTAAAGGTCAAGATAATTCACTCCAAAAGAAACTAAAATTTATGACCTGGGAATGGATTCAGTGTTGTCTCTGGGAACTTTGATCAATTTCCAGGACTTATTGGCATGGCTCCGCAGCATTCAGACTCATATATTTAAACATCCATGGTCATTGCTCCACAAGAGTTGAGGAACCCCTTACTCTGAATACTTTACCTTAGAATTTTATTTATACTGCAGTTTTATAATCATACTTACTTGAGTTATTTTCAAATATTTCTCTTATTTACACATCCCATCATTTAGTCTTCAACTACTATAAAATCTAGCAGTTTAAGATGTAATCTAATAGTTAACACTTTCTCTTGCGTGTAACATTAGTAAATGTTGTCAATTTAACCTTGAACATGACAGGTTAGAGTTAGGATCTAATTGATGATGGCTGGATTATGAGTTCTTCACCAACATGAATGAATTTATGATGCTATTATTTGTTCTGCAGACTCAGTTCATTTTGTCTTCTGGCAATTATAGAAGATGTACAAAGTATCTCAACACATGTTTGTGCTTTGCATTTGATTTCCTAATAAATTGACCTTCCTAATAAATTTCTATTGTAGATTACCTGAGTATGTTATATTGTTATAGGAGTAAAACACTGACTAAAGAATCTTCTTTCATTCCTGTTTGAAGAAATGTTATCATTGCTGTTTCAGAAACCATAAATTCTTAGTTTTTCAAATCCCTTATTAAAGATCACACATTGATATTGCAAAACAATTTCTGCTTAGTATATTCCATGGTATTCTATTTTTCTAATTCTATTTTTGCTACTTTTAATTCTATTTTGCTGTGTATTTGCATTTTTAAAAGCAAATTTATTTTACATTTATTCCTCTGTTCAATCAATGTAATTATTTTGTAATTACACTAGCGATAAATAGTTTTATTTTTACCCTAAATCTCAAACCATAGCATATGTTTTATGATATCAATATGGTTATACTATCACCCACCCTAGTTCTATATTTTCCTCTGCCATATAGGATGAAAATTTAAAAGTCTGATAATTTGTAGACCCTCGTGGACTATGAGCGTACTAAATATTTTCTACTTTCTTTCCTTCACAAACTATTAATTCTTCATACTTCCATTTCCTTGACAATGTCATGTTTTCTAAAAGCACTGTGGGATTTTTCTGTCTTCCAAAATACATATTTGCTAATGATAAAGTTTCCTATTTATTTTCTATTTTGATTTCAAATCTTTTAATCTCTTTTAAATGCACCCTAATTTCACATGATAAATTTAGAAGTAGATATTATAATTATACAATCACATATTATTAATATTATATTTGTGTGTATAATTTATTAAATCATATAAGTTCTCCCTGTTTGCAAAAAGTAGGTGGTAACATATCCTCCAACTTATTTCTAATTTGTATTTTGCATATATATTTTCATTAGCCCTCCAAATAAGCCCTCCAAATTAGTGAATACATTGTGTTTTTCTGGTCGCAAACTATGTGTTTTGAGCATATAATTCAGCATTGAATACAGGCAGATTTACTTTCATTATGAAAAAAAGAACCAATATTTAGAATTCTCTATGAATCTGCACTGTGGTTTTCAGGATAAAGTCTTATAATTATCCTCATTTTGTTGATGATGAAACTGAATCTAGTGGTTCATCTAGACGCTTCCAGAACTCACAATTTTAACAATAAACTATGTTTTCCATGGCTTAGAACTAATTCTTAAATTACTTTTAAGTGTATAATATAACAATTGTGTTATTGTCTATCCATCACAAATATCAAACAACTTGCTTCTAATTCAAGCTTTTTTGCCTTACTACCTTCTTTTTTTAATATATTTTTAGTATTTAGAAAATGTTAAATCTAAATATATATGATCATATTATTTCCCTGTACCAAGTCCTTGCAGAAAATCTCTGTCTCCTTCCCCATCCAACTTTTCAACATTAAGTGTGTGTGTGTGTGTGTGTGTGTGTGTGTGTGTGTATGTGTGTGTACATGTATACATATGTACACACACACACATTTATATATGCATAATGCATATATATATATATATATATATATATATATATATATATATATATTTAACAACCCTGCAAAACAAGAAAACCAAAAAAACCCCAAAACCAAAAAGACCCCAAAGGTTAAAAACAAACCAAAAACCCCCCAAAATCCCAACCCCAAAACCCAAAAAACTAAACAAAACAAAAAAACCCAAAAGTTAAAAGCAAGCATTGTAATCAAGTTAAACACAAATGTACACACACACACACACACACACACACACACACACATAAAACCTGTGGAATATCAGTACATGATATATTACTCTTGACCATAAGGCCTACCTGAAGTGGTTCACATACCTGGTGTCATTCCACTGGAGAAAACTGATTTTCTCTCTACCAAGCAGGTACAAGGTTAAGTCATTAACCCTTTAACCTTAGTATCTAGGTGCCATTTATTTATTTATTAAAAATATAACTAAAAACAATAATATATTAAAAAATCTATAACATTGACGGAACACTATGCAATTCATTTTATGAGTCCACAGTTACCCTGGTAACTCAAACTGTGTAAGTTCTAACAATGAGAATTACAGACTGACTTCCTTTTTGAATGTAGGGCAATGTTAACAAAATATTTGCAAACGGAATCCAAGGACATCAAAAAGATCATCAACCCACTGTATAAAATCATAATGTAAGAAACTTTAGCTTTAAAAATACATGTCAAGAGGCTCACAAAAATTACATCAGATAGTCTAATTCATCAGTAAAAATGTTAAAGGGAGATCATGGCTGGGATCACAGAAGGTGAGTAAATTTTGCTTTGTGGAAGGTCATGTCTTTAATTGCTCTTGATTAGACTGTAGAAAGAGAACTATTCAATGTGTGCAATAGATTTGAAGCTAACTAGTTTAACTGGGTTTTACTTAAAGTAACAAATGCTTAAAGAGAATGTCTTAGGGTTTTAAGGCTGTGAACAGACACCATGATCAAGGCAAGTTTTATAAAGAACAATGATTAATTGTGGCTGGCTTACAGATTCAGAGATCCAATCCATTATCATCAAGATGGGAGTAGGGCAGTGCCCAGGCTGGCATTATGCTGGCAGAGCTGAGAGTCCTACATCCTTCTGAAGGCTGCTAATGGAAGACTGGCTTCCAGGTAGCTAGGATGAGGGTCTTAAAGGCCATACCCATAGAGACACATCTACTCCAACATGGCCATGCCTCCTAATAGTGCCACTCCCTACGCCAAGCATATACAAGCCATCACAGTGAAAGGATTTTTTTAAAAAAATCACACAATTTGAAATAAAATAAAAAAATCAGAATAATTTACTTTAGTGGAGAATAAATTTCTTTACAAATGTTGGAACTATCTTGTGGAAAAATAAAGCATTTGGATTTGATAATTTCTGCTCTCATTGGTTAAACAAATGCCTAGTGGCTAAAATCAAGTTGACTGAGGAACTGCTTGCTTCAAGGTGCTCTGCCTTCACTCCAGCTAGAGATGAACTCACATATCTCTGTGACAAAACTAAAAAGTCTTAAATAGTTTAGTATTTACATTCAGGATTAGACAGAAATGTCAGACCCACCTCCCTCTAATTTTGTATGATTTTATGATAATGTTGTTGATTTGTTAAAGTCTAATTTTACTTATAACTCATTGATATTTGTGCAATTTAAAACAGAGCAAAGGGAATTTACTGCTCAAAGACTGAATCATATCATTCTCTCCAAAGTTTGAAACATGTAATACATTGTCACGACAAGGATCATCATATCCGCATTTTAAAGTCAAAACTTGATCTATTGCAAAGCCAAGCAAATTGTTAGTCTGAAAAATGGAAAACCTATTTTAAAATGTCCCCATAAATCTGCTGCCAGATTGCAGTTTACAGCAGACATTGAACACTGAGAATGATGGAAAGTAAGCATCTTAAAATGATAGAAATTATACTGAATCTAACAGAAGAATCATTGTCAGTATGCAGCAAAGTAGACATATTTCCATAGGGTATCAACAAATTTGTACTACAATTAGAAATTAAATTTTTGATATATTTTACTAGAAATAAATAATTTTTGATATATTTTACTAGAAATAAATAATTTTCTTGTCTTTAAAATGCAAATAGTATAGAAAAACTTAGTTTCAGAATAGTGATGATGATATAGACGAAGAATATGAACTTGGAAGTAGACATTCTTGGTAGTATGACAATCTACATACATAGATACTTACATTAGCTAATGGAAGAGTATTATGGTGTTATGCTCCTTCTAATAATAATAATTACAATAGTCTATACTTGCACTGTGCAAGAAGAACTTGGGAACTACTTTCTGAAATGATGTATTTAGTATACCCTACAAATGAACAATTAGTGAAATATCAGGGTGTTCCATGTGTATGCAAATGGTTAATTGCAAATGTCTTTTTTGTGTAATAAATTTAAGTCATTAGATAAAAAAAAAAAAAAACATCTAAGCTGCAAGTAAACCCTGTAGGGCCCAACAGAACCTATAAAGGCATCTCTTACTAACATCTGCAATGTTATGGCCTCTTGAATAGAACAGTGGGATTCTTTTTTTGGTGCTGTCCTGATTCATTAGATCTTTCAACCAATGAAATGAGATATTTTTAAGTGTTTCCATACAGGTCTACTGACAATTTTGAAATTTTATGCAACATCATAAAGTAGTCAATTGATACTTGCAACACGGCAACCAAAAAGTTTATTTCTCCCATAGAATGTATGTTTTTGCTATGCATAGCAAATATTTTTACAGTCTATAATGTATTCAAAATCCCTTTAGAAGCATCCTGTTTGTGGAAAGAGACATGTAGGTGTCACTCCTTAGGAGATGTTTTATTAGGGAAACAATTGATCTATATATGTGGGTTTTGAATACATTTGACAAATTGCGGTCCCATGGCAGGCAATATATCATATTATCATCTGCTAATAATGTCTTTGTTTTGCTGTGTGCATGCTTGGATTTGTGTACCATAGCCTGGACAATGAGAAGACATGGGCTAGCTCTCCATCACTGGGCATGCTACATTCCCTACAACTTTACACAAGTGGAATCAAATGCCATGCGGTTTTTCTTCGTGGTTTCTTTAACTCAGTATAATTATTTAGTATTCATTCATATTGGTGCTGTCTTATAGTCACCTTATTAAAAATGTTGCTGTATACAATTAGCAGCATAAGAAAGCCTTTCTCACAAATCTAATATTAGGAGAGGGAAAATATTTTAATTTCAATTATTCTAATTGAATATTTTAATATTTTTATTTATAACATGCATAATCCTTTAAAGTATTGTTACAGTTTTTCCTTTTAATCACAAGTCTGTGAACTTAAGCAATGGAGTTAACATCAATATCTGCAGGAAAAATTCAGGGTAATAATTATCCTTTGAGCATTTTCTGTTCTATTAAGTCTCACTATTAATTATATTAAGTTAGAGTTTGCAAGGTGACTTTTTCATACAACATAATTTCACAACACACATTCTTTTTATTCCATGTTAACCATTTTTGATTGCTCCCATTCTCTCTCTCTTTTTTAACATCCTTGTAGTCTCTACTTTCATCTTCATAGATATTTTCTTTTAGATCACCTCAGTAATACTTAACTTTGTGCAGCTGCTTTGTTTTTTTTGAGCTGATTAGTTTCAGTTTGATCAATTTTTTTAATTGAAACAAGTAAATTCATTTTTCTTTTAGATAATAGATGTCAGTATAACTCACTGATAGACACATGGGAAGATTCTTTAATTTTCTCACTGTAAATAATGTAGGCCAGTGTCACTAATGTTGGTGATGTAGCACAACTCATTCACAGGTTCTGGATGAAGATATCATATGCAGGGCATGAAGAAACTCAGGCTTGGCCTTAGCTTGAAACTGATATTGTTAGGTGGACCTTGGATGATGCAGTGCCAACATGCCGGGACAAATTTATACACCAGTGTAATAGTGATTACTTTATTACAGCCAAATGCTTTACAACTGGATTTAAAACCTGACTCAGAGGAAAGAACATGCTTGATGCTATAAGTCAGGGGAAATATCTGTGGCTCTAGAGGTTTTAAGCACAGTGTTGGAGTGATTGTTTTGTTATAGAAGTGTTATACATCTCTCAATTTCTGTTCTAAACATTTTCCCTCATATTGATTATGACTTTGAAGAATCTTACTTTTGTATCACTTTTTGCAAGAGACAGTATTTACTGAACAGACTCAACCACATGCACTGCTCAGAATACATGATCATTATAGCACAACCGTGGAGAATGTTAGGTTAGCAGTAGATGATAAAAGATTATGTACTATTTCCTCTGAACTAAAAGACCTTCTCCCTCTTCCAAGAAGTATCACACAGGTATAAGAATCTCAGGAAGTTTACAAACCTAAGTGGCCAGAAAACTCAGAAGGGCTTTCATTACAATGGTATTGCCAGTAAATAATTGCTGGGAGGAGAGGATTCTGGAGCATTGTTCTTGCAAACTGATTAGCAACCTGCAGGGATGCACAGTTTAGTAAGTCTTCTTTCCTGGTAGAGTGAGAGTCTCTGAGGTACAGCGGCCTGGCCCGAGTCACCCATTGCCCTCCATGCTCCTGACAGTACCCAAGCAAACCCTTTGGTTCATGAAATGAGATTTGAGTAAAATTGTTTTCTTACTTTGTATTTGGTGCCCTGTCTTGGATGAACAGACATTTCTTCACATCCCCCCAAGAGAAGTCTTAGAACAGTAATTGGTATTAATAACCACACTTCATTCTGTGAGATATGCACATATACACAGGCTGGAATTGTTTGTTTAGTGTCCTGTGGGATGGTAAGAGTGTATGACTTCTTCAGTTTATACAGTGAAAACATGAGCTTATATTTAGGAGTAGATGGTGTTCAAGATCCAGGGACAAGCTAGACAGGTGGCACTTGTTTGCCTGAATGCTTAGCATGAGTGGACAGATGGAAAGCCATCAGTATGATATTCAATGTGGGATTATTTGTTCAGGTGTATGTGCATTTGTATATACAGTTTCATAACAAATCACAGTGAGAAAAATCACTGTGGAACAATTTATTGTTGTCAAGAAGGCTGTTACATATAATAGAAATTCATTACCTAGTAGACAATATTTTTTCTCTTAAATTCTTAAGTATATCAGAGAAAACTGAGTAGACACTACGACTAAGAATTTTAGATTCTAAGAGAGACAGATGTAAAGATTTTGTGAATAAAAATAATAGTCCTAAAGTTATATAGGCCAGTATTTACACATAAAACAGACTGGATTTTTACTTCAAAATTTACTGAAAGTTGTCAAGTCTGTAAAACACTTTGATGAACATAATTAATATTGTACAATATGAGAGTTTTGTTTACTAGCAAGCTTCCTATGAAATAATATGCCTAAAAACATATACATAGCACTCCCATAGATTAGATCAGGAATGCTACTCAAAATTTCACAATAGGCATGCCATCCAGTCCTTGGTGCATAAAAGATCTAATAAGTCCTTTAAGATATGGTGGTTAGTAGAAAGTGTTTAGGAATTTATGGATAAGTTCCTGAAACAGAATTCCTTTTTTTTTTTTTTTGATTCTCATACTCAAGATACACAACGATAAAAACCAACCTTAAACTATCTTTCAAACTCTAAGCAAAATAAAACTTTTTATTCATAGTGCTGGAGGATTTAGTAGCACAAACGTCTTTATGCAAAATTAAATTATGAAATGTCAGTTTTGGACTCATATATACCCCCCAACCCAAATTATCTGAAATTACAAAGGTATGAGGAAAATAGTGCAATTTCAGAAGATTCAGTACATGGTGTTTTCTTTTTTATCTTTTTTCTTTTTTTCTTTTTTATTGAATATATTCTTCATTTACATTTCAAATGTTATACCCTTTCCCCGTTCTACCCCGCCCCCAGAAAAACCCTTACCCATCCTCCCTCCCCCTGCCTCCAAGAAGATGCCCCTCCACCCAACACACTCCCACTTACACCCCTCAATACCCCTATGCATCTATCAACCCTTCATAGGAACAAATACCTCTTTTCCCACTGATGCCCAAGGCATTCCTCCACCACAATTGCAGCTGGAACCATGTTTATCCTTTGGTTGATGGCTTAGTCTCTGGGAGCCCTGAGGGGTCTGGTTGGCCTACAACATCCTTCTTCCCATGAGGCTGCAAATCCATTCAGCTCATCCAGTCCTCCCTCCAACTTCTTCATTGGGGACCCTGCACTCATTCCAATGGTTGGCTGCTAGCATCTGCCTCCGTATCTGTAAGGCTCTGGCAGGGCCCCTCAGGTAACAGCCATATCACGCTCCTTTCGGCAAGCAATTCTGGGCATCCACAATAGTGTCAGGGTTTGGTGACTGTTTATAGGATGAATCCCCAGGTAGGACAGTCTCTGGATGGCTTTTCTTTAAGTTCCTGTCACATATGTTGTCTCTATAATTGCTCCTATGAGTAATTTCTTCCCTTTCTCTGAAAAACTGTAGCACCCACACTTTGATCTTCCTTCTTCTTGAGCTTCATGTGGTCTGTGAATTGTATCTTGTGTTTTTCTGAGCTTTTGGGCTAATGTCTACTTACCAGTGAGTGGATACCATGTGTATTCTTTTGTGATTGGGTTACCTCACTCAAGATGACACTTTCTAGTTGCATTCATTTGCCTAAGAATTTTATGAATTCATTGTTTTTAGTAGCTGAGTACTACACTATTGTGTAAATATACTACATTTTTCTGTATCCATTCCTTTGTTGAAGGACATCTGGGTTCTTTCCAGCTTCTGGCTATTATTAATAAGGCTGCTATGAACTTAGTGGAGCATTTGTCCTTATTACATATTGGATCATCTTCTGAGTATATGCCCAGAAGTGGTATAGCTGGGTCCTCAGGTAGTATTATATCTAATTTTCTGAGGAACCACCAAATTGTTTTCCAAAGTGGTTGTACCAGGTTGCAATCCCACCAGCAATAGAGGAGTATTCCTCTTTCTCCATATCCTCACCAACATCTGCTGTCCCCTGAGTTTTTCATCTAAGCCATTCTGACTAGTGTGAGGTGAAATCTCAGGATTGTTTTGATTTGCATTTCCCTGTTAACTAAGGATGTTCAACATTTCTTTAGGTGCTTCAGAGCAATTTGAGTTTCTTCAGTTAAGAATTCTCTGTTTAGCCCTGCACCCCATTTTTAAAAGGGTTATTTGACTCTCTGAAGTCTAACTTTTTAAATTCTTGGTATAAATTGGATATTAGCCCTCTCTTGGTTATAGGATTGGTAAAGATCTTTTCCCAATCTGTTGGTTGCTATTTTGTCCTATTGACAGTGTCCTTTGCCTTACAGACCTTTGCAATTTTTTGAGGTCCTATTTGATGGTTTTTGTTCTTAGAGTATAAGTCATTGGTGTTTGGATCAGGAAAATTTCCCCTGTGCCTATGTGTTCAAGGCTCTTCCTTACTTTCTCCTCTATAAGCTTCAGTGTATCTGGCTTTATGTGGAGGTCCTTGATCCACTTGGACTTGAGCTTTGTACAAGGAGATAAGAATGGTTTGATTTTATGAGGTCCCATTTGTCAATTCTTGATCTTAGAGCATAAGCTATTGGTGTTCTGTTCAAGAAATTTTCTCCTGTGACCATTTGCCCAAGGCTCTTCCCCAGTTTCCTTTCTATTAGTTTCAGTGTGTCTGGTTTGATGTGGAGGTCCTTGGTCTGCTTGGATGTGAGCATATTACAAGGGGATAAGAATGGATCCTGGGCTTTTTATAGCTTGGGAGACTGTCAATGACTGCTTCTATTTCTGTAGGGCTTATGGGGCTATTTAGATGGTTTATTTGATATTTTTTAACGTTACATGTGGTATATTTCTAGAAATTGTTCAGTTCATCTAGATTTTTCAATTTTGTTGAATATAAGCTTTTGTAGTAAGATCTGATGATTTTTTGAATATCTGCAGTTTCTGCTGTTATTTTTCCCTTTTCATTTCTAATTTTATTAACTTGGGTAGTGCCTCTGTGCCTTTTGGTAGGTCTGGCTAAGGGTTTATGTATCTCGTTGATTTTTTTTCAAAGAACCAGTTCCTCATTTTGTTCATTCTTTGTATAATTCTTTTTGCTTCAGTTTTGGAGAAGGTACCAAGAGATGCTGAGATGAAGGTATATTCTTTTGCTTTAGGAATGAAAATGAAGACAACACACCTGAAAGCTCTAAAACAAATACAAGAAAATACACCCAAGAGTAGCAGATTGCAGAAAATAATCAAACCCAGGGCTGAAATCAACCTTATAGAAACAAAAGCTCTCTCCACTTTCTTTTTGGAGACACTTAACATTATGAGTTTTCTTCTTAGCACTGCTTTAATTGTGACCCATAAGTTTTGGTATGAAGTGTCTTCATTTTCATTAAATTCTAAAAGGTCTTTAATTTCTTTCTTTTCCTTGACCAAGTTATCATTGAGTAGAGCATTGTTCCACATCCATGTGTATGTGTGTTTTTCATTGCTTTGTTTGAACTTAAGACCAGCCTTAGACTGTGTTGATCTGATAGGGTGCATGGAATTATGTCAATATTCCAGTATCTGCCGAGGCCTATTTTGTGACCCATTATATGGTCAGTTTTGGAGAAGGTACCATGAGGTGCTAAGATGAAGGTATATTCTTTTCCTTTAAGAATGAATATTCTTTAAATATCTGCTAGATCCATCTGGTTCTTAACTTCTGTTAGTTTCACTGTGTCACTGTTTTGATTCTGTTTCCATGATTTGTCCATTGCTGAGAGCAAGGTGTTGAAGTCTCCCATTATTAATGTGTGGGGTACAATGTGTGCTTTGAGCTTTAGTAAAGTTTCTTTTATGAATGTGAGTGCCCTTGTATTTGGAGCATAGATGTTCATCTTGGTTTTCCTTTGACTAATATGAAGTGTCCCTTCCTTATCTTTTTTGACAACTTTTGGTTGAAAATCAATTTTATGTGATATAAGAATAGCCACTCCAGCTTGTTTCTTGGGACCATTTGTGTGGAAAATTGTTTTCCAACCTTTGACTCTGAAGTAGTGACTGTCTTTGTCACTGAGGTGAGTTTCTTGTGTGTAGCAAAATGTTGGGTCTTGTTTACATATCCAGTCTTTTAGTCTGTGTGTTTTTATTTGGGAATTGAGGTCATTGATGTTAAAAGATACTAAGGAAAAGTGATTGTTACTTCCTTTTTTTGTTAAAGTTTGAATTATGTTTGTATGGCTATCTTCTTTTGGATTTGTTAAAAGAAGATTACTTTATTGCCATTTCTAGGGTGTAGTTTCCCTCCTTGTGTTTCCACCCATTATCATTTGTAGAGCTGGGTTTGTGGAAATATGTTGTGTAAATTTGGTTTTGTCATGGAATATCTTGTTTTCTCTGTCTATGGTAATTGAGAGTTTTGCTGGGTATAGTATCCTGTGCTGACATTTATGTTCTCTTAGGGTCTGTATGACGTCTTCCCAGGATCTTCTGGCTTTCATAGTTTCTGGTGAGAAGTCTGGTGTAATTCTTATAGGTCTGCCTTTATATGTTACTTGACCTTTTCCCCCTACTGCTTTTAATATTCATTCTTATTTAGTGCATTTGGTGTTTGGATTATTATGGGACAAAAGTTCTGTTCTGGTCCAGTCTGTTTAGAGTTCTGTAGGCTTCTTGTATGTTCATGGGCATCTCTTTATTTAGGTTAGGGAAGTTTTCTTCTATAATTTTGCTGAAGATATTTACTGACTCTCTAAGTTGGACATCTTTGCTCTCTTCTATACCTCTAATCCTTAGGTTTGGTATTCTCATTGTGTTCTGGATTTCCTAGATGTTTTGGATACAAGCTGTTTGCATTTCAATGTTTTCTATGGTATCTTCAGCACCTGAAATTCTTTCTTCTATCTCTTGTATTCTGTTGTTGATGCTTGAATTTATGACTTCTGATTTCTTTCCAAGGTTTTCTATATCCAGAGTTGTCTCCCTTTGTGATTTCTTGAATGTTTCTACTTCCATTTTTAGATCCTGGATGGTTTTGTTCAGTTCCTTCACTTCTTTGTTTGTGTTTTCCTGTAATTTTTTAAGGGATTTTTATGTTTCTTCCTTAAGGGCTTCTGCCTGTTGACCCATGTTTTCCTGTATTTCTTTAAGGGATTTTTGTGTTTCCTCTTTAAAAGTTTCTACCTGCTGACACATGTTCTCCTATATTTCTTTAAAGGAGTTAGATATGTCTTTCTTGAAGTTCACTATCAGCATCATGAGATGTGATTTTAAATCCAGGTCTTGCCTTTCTGTTGGGGTATTCAAGACTTGCTGTTGTGGAGAACTGGGTTTGGATGGTGCCTTGTTTCTCTGGTTTCTGTTGGTAATGTTCTAGCATTTGCCTTTTGCCATCTGGTTATCTCTGGTGTTAGCTGAACTTGCTGTACTGACTGTGGATTAACTGTCCTATAAGCCTGTGTATCTGTACTCCTGGGATTCCCGTTCTCTCTTTGCAAACAGTTGTATGCACTCCTGGGAGAGCAGCTTTCTTTTGGTGGTATTTGTATATGTATCTCTGTGGTGCAGTATCAGCTCTGGGCTCTTAGGCCTCTCCACAGTCCTGGGAGATTAGCTATCTCCCTGAGCCACCTGGAATCAGTACACTGTGACAGAGTATGGTACAGCTGGAGTGTGAAGCATGAAGCCTCCTGCCTGAATGTTCTGGATGGGTTCTTCTGAGCAGTAGGAGGAGGTCCTCCTTGTTTTCTCAGGCCTCTCTGAACTCTTGCAGAGGGTAACCAGTGGAAGGGGGAAGGAAGAGAAGGGGAGTGGTATTCGGGAGGTTGGGGGGGTTGGGTGGATATTGAGAGTGTTGGGCCCCCAGTAGCAGTTCTGGGACTCCAGAGGTGGGAGGGGTTTCTTACCAACTTCTCGGAGTGAAGTGGATTCTCTAAGATGTGTCAGAAGATGGTGTCTTCACTGGAGTAGACTAGCCAAGAGTCTGCTCCAGCAGAAAGGTCAGGTGGTGGAAAGGAAGGAAGGACTGGAAGGGGAGTGTTTGATTATTTTCTTTTTTGTTTCTAATCATATGCAATGTTTTATGCTGAGGACTGTGTAGTAGAGAACTACTACTTATGTTTGGTAGACACTAAGAAAAGGAAAAAGAATTTGTTGAAGAACTACCATCTCCTTTGGTGGCATATCCTATTGAGCTATAATCTTTCTCCCAAGCTCTACATCATGCAGGTTTGACAATATTGCAGAAGTAACTCAGCCTAAAGACCAAGTGCTCAGCATTTGACATTTAGAGGGTATTCCAAGTCCAAATCATGGCACTTTGATAACAAACTATGTCATTCTTTATAGCTTGGGTATAGTCATTAGTGAATTGCATTTTTAATGAAAGAATTCTATTATGTTCAAGGGTCTCACAATGCAAATTAACCTGTGATAAGGAATAGTGTAAAACAGTGATGTCTATCGTGATGACTTAAATTTTACTTATAGAAAACAGGGTTTCTACAGAATATATGAAGAGATTTATTTGTTTATATTCATATCACAACATGTAGACTCTGACAAGGTGTTACAGATTCAGCTGAATTTTTAAGAGCATGAACATGAGAAAATATAACTGGAAATAAAACAACTCAGGACTTACCACTGGATAATCCTCAGTTTTATCTTTCTTATTAATAATCAAATAATAATATTCTGATGATAATTCTTAATATGTAATCTGTAGGTCAAGCCATACTTGATTTGGTGAGTTAAGTATGATAAGCTAGGGACACCTTGAGATTTTATTGTCCGTTTTCTTCAGGTAAGAAGTTACTGGTACTGAGATTTGAAGAGAATGAAGCATCAGAATAATGAGGTAAGTTCAGCCAAGTGATCACAGAGCTCTGACTTTTCTCTGCAATGATGTAATCCCTACTTGCCAGATGTAGTATGTTTTATGTTATACTATTTTTTTCAATACCATCTGTGCTTTTATTTTTGTTAGATTGATATAATCTCTTCTTGGCAGAGAGAAAATGCCTCTATGTGATTTGCCTGGAGGAATTCTTGTACAGCATTCTTTTTACACTTGATCTTAGCTAAAGCCGAGAAGTGATAGTACAGCTTTTTTTTTTTTAATATTTTTATTGGTTTGAGGACCTAGTTTTCTGTGGTGAGTGCCACTCCTACTCAGGTGATCCTGAGTTGTATATAAAACCCCATAAACTATATTCCTCAAATATATGCCTAAATTTCTGCCTCCATATTTCTGCCTTAAATACCTTTTCTTGCTTCTTTCATAATGGAATACTAATATGGTTGATAGTTTAATATCAACTTGACATAGCTAAAACCATCTGAGAGAAGGAAACTTCAATTCAGAAAATGCCTCCAGTGGCTGGGTTACTAAACAATCCTCAGAATTTCTAACCCAGAACTGTTCCTGTCTAAAAGAACTGCAGGGTCAAAAATGGAGAAGAGACTGAAGGAACAGTGGTACAATAACTGGCTCACTTGGGATCCATCGCATGGTGGCTATCAATGTCTGACACTATTACTCATTCTATGATGTGTTTATAGATGGGAGCTTGGCATAGCTTTCCTCAGAGAGGCCCTACCAGCAGCTGACTGAGACACATACAGATACTTACACCCAAACATTGGACTAATATTGGGAAAGCCTATAGGGGAAATTAGGGGAAATTTTGAATTAGGGGAAAAGTTGAAGAAGCTGGAGGAGAAGGAAGCCTCATAGGAAGATGAGCACTCTCAACTAACCCATACACAACAGAGTGCTGAGAGACTGAGCAGCAACCAGGAACATGCATTGCTTGTCTGAAGCCCCTGGCACATATATAGCAGAGGTCTGCCTGGTCTGGCCTCAGTAAAAGAAGATACACTTAATCCTTGAGAGACTTGAGGCCCTAGGGAAGAGAAATGTCTAGTGGAGGGAGCACCCCCTTGGAAGCAAGGGGAGAAGGAATGGGATGAGTAACTGTGGGAGGAGGGAACAGGAGGTAGAAACAATGACTGGAATGTAAATAAATAAATTTTTAGAAATGCCTGTATGGTATTTTCTTATTTAGTGATTGATGGGAGAAATTCTGGTCCATTTTTGGTGATGCAATTCTTAGGATGGTTTCTTTAAAAACAAACAAGCAAAAAAAGGCAATATAAGCAAGACATAAGGAGAAAGCCAGTAAGCAGCACAATTCCATGACTGTGCATCAGCTTCTGCCTGCAGGTTGTTGCTCTGTTTGAATTACTGTTTTGACAAGAATGAGCAAACATAAATGTGTAAACCAAAGAAACTCTTTCCTCCCAAAATTGTATTGTTCATAGTGTTTTTACACAGCAATAGTAAGCCAAATTAAGATTTAAAATATGCTAGAAAGAAGGGAAAAATATACAAAAGGCTAAAAACATTGCCATCCAAATTTCTTTTAGTCATGGTGCTTTATCATAGCAATAATTAATAATAATAAAAAAATAATAATAGTAGTAGTAGTAGTAGTAATAGTAATAGTAATAATAGTAATAATAATAAGCAAGACACAAAACTTATATTGGTCACTGTTTGAAAATGGTAATTCTTGAAATAAGTTGCCATGAAATTATTATGGTGTGGAACAACTGAACACAACAGAAATGGAATGATAAAATATATGTACATCAGGTAGAGTCTAGGTTTGTTCATAAAGCACAGATTAAGATTATGAAAGGAACAGTATAAATTAACAATAAATTTTGCAATAGATATTTCTATACAGAGTAAATGAAAGTGCTTTTAGCATCAGAGGAAAACAAATTTCTTGAAAGAAAAGGCATATTGGAAGTAGAAAATGTAACAAGAGTCATAGATTCAAGTCAAATCTTGAACACAGAACCATAAAATTCCATAGAGACTACTGCTTACTGAGTCAGCTGACTTTTGCTCGAAAAAGATACTTTACATGCTTACCCTGCTTTATATAGACAAATTTGCTTAAAATAATGTGCATACCATTTAACCACAACGGGAAATTTTATTCAGTGTTGTTTTTCACAAATATATTCTATTCCAAGAGTTTTTTTGCTCCTTTTGATAAATGCACTGGCTTTTAACTTGACCACTGAAATAGTGGGAAAGGCAGTCAATCAAAATATACATCGGTGCATTCCAATGAACCTTTTAGAAAAAATGAACAAGATTTAATCTTTAAAAGGCCCTAGCATGTTCACTAAGTGCAGAAGTGATTAATCTTTTTACTTTTACATTGACAGCAGCCATAAAAGGCATGCAATTAAAGTCTATAATGACTTATATTTGTGCAACCCTACTGTGAAGTTGCCCAAGAGTTGATAGGACAGAAAAAAATAGCCTTGCATATAGCACTCTACAAGCAGGATTTTCTAATAAGTGAGTTCAGCACAATGCACCTGGAAGAATTCACTTGTCAAGGGTTACAAACTGTTTGCAATTGTTACCATGCACTAGGGACATTTTAGCTCCTATGTTATGGAAGATCTCTCTCTCTCTCTCTCTCTCTCTCTCTCTCTCTCTCTCTCTCTCTAAGTCTTACTCTTTCCTGACTTAAGTGCATGAACATCTTAGGTTTTAAACAGAGTGAAAAATGTTGATTAAGGCAATGTCAGTAAGTGACAATATTTTTGGTTTTTAAAAGAGACGATATTATACAGGTATTAACAAGTGTTGAAAATTAGCTAAATTGAATAGTTATTTGGGCAAGCAATATATATTTTGTATTTATTCATTTAAAAATTTTACTAAGAACACAAATTACAATATAACACTCATATCATTATTTACATTGATGATATAAGAGTTATATAATTCCCTACATTAATGATATTTCTAATTTATTCTTATGCATAACTGTATAAATATAATTTCAAATTCTAGTGATTTACAAAACACTGTGCAGGCAATATCTATAAAGGAGAGAGGTTTTCTGCTCATTCCAAGGAAGAGGAAAACTAGAATTTGCCTCTAATAAAAAGTTTTAGGGGTGTCACCTAAACCTCCAAGTGGGAGGTTAGTTTTTAGGAGAATCTGCTTTGAAAAGCAAGGTATTATTGGAAAAAATCTGAAGACGAGAATGAAATGAATAAGTATGTAATGCCATACTCTTAGAAGTCAAGCTACTGTAAAAATGGCAATATTTGTAATTTATCTTTAGAACCAACGAGTAACAGAACATCATTGTGTGAGTTTTGTGGACTGATACTAAAAATTATTTACTTTTAGTAATGCAGGGTTTATTCATTTTTTAGTATAGAATAGAGCTTTTTCAGTACATGGGGAAAGAAGCTGAGAGGGTAGTAGAAACAGAGAAAGAGACTGGGACAGAGAGAAAGATCCAGAGAGAGACAAAGAGAGAAAGAGAGAGAGACAGAAAGAGAGAGAGACAGAGAGAGAGAGAGAGGGGGGGGCACAGCAATGGAGAGAGGGGGGAAAGGGAATGGGGAGAGAAGAAGAGAAAGGGAAGGAGCGAGAGTACAGAGTACAGAGTGAATGCAAAAGACAACAGAGAACAGAGGAGGAAAGTGGCCCTTTTTATACTGAGTCACGCACACCTGGCTGTTGGATTTATCCACTTTTGACAAAATATAATATATTAAGTTGAAACATAAAGTATCATATTAAAGTTAGACAGAACAACCAAAGATTAGACTCCCAAGGTCAGGAACAAGTCAGAGACCAACTCATTCTCACAACCAC
Organism: Apodemus sylvaticus; assembly: GCF_947179515.1. NCBI lineage: Eukaryota > Metazoa > Chordata > Mammalia > Rodentia > Muridae > Apodemus > Apodemus sylvaticus. Next base: position 19,178,356 of record NC_067486.1, on the reverse strand, counting down.
AAATCCCATAACAATTCTCATCTAAAAGTTATAACACAATGCAGAAATACTGGTGTAGACCCACACAGACCCTGCTGCTTCCGTCTCTGTGAATTCATATTCACCTTGCTTAGTCGATTCAGAGGGCTTACATACTGGCTCTTACAATCCTTCCACTTACATTTCTACTGGATTCCCTGAAGTCTGAGGGGACGGATTTGATGGAGAACTCTCATTTTGACTCTCTTTCGGTCTGCATATGTTCCTATCTGCTGAAAACCCTGATAATGACTGGAAAAAGGACTAATCTCTGAGTCCTTGGAGGATTTTTCTTGACATTTGCTTTTTCTTTAGACCAGTGCATTTAGATTTGTCCTATTATTTTGGGCTAACTAGCTTCTAGATTTTTGTTACCCAAACAGTGTCAGGTATGGTTTACTTCTTATGAAATTATTATTGAGTGATTGAATAATTAAATTACAATGTATTTTATTAGAGATTAATAGAATAAGATATTTTATGCTTTGGACAAAGATTATATCTAATTTCCACATTTTCCTTAATCATAGAAACTATATAAAATATATTAGTAACACAAATACACACACATATATGCATCTATACATGTACATACATACACTTACACACACACACATACAACTCTTTCTTCAACTATTATCACCACTTAAAAGTGACATTTAAATTTCTCAGACTTATGATTAATCCATCAATCTCTTTCAAATAGAACAGTATATTCAAAAAATAAAGCATAAGGCTATAATTTCACTAATGAGTCATACACAGGAAGATATAAAGCTAATGCTAATTGCTTTTCTAGTTTTATCTATGGTGCGGATTTTATTTTTTCAGGGCAACTTATGAAATATACTTGATATTACAAAAATCCTATGTATCATGATTTTAATAGTTTCAGAATGACTATTCTAATTCTTGAAATTCACTGATTATATGTATCAGTGAATAGATCATATATAGATAATATAGATACATTTATTATATATATATGTTATATTTTATTTGAAAGTCCATTACAATAAAGTTTTGCTTATGTAAAAAATGTCAAACTTTACTTTTTCTTAACATGTTTTTATAAATAATTTTCAGTATGAAAAGTTGGCATACTAACAGAAAATGTTTCACAGTTAATTACTGTGGTAAATCCCTAGTCTTTCCTGTGACATCCAAATATAACTGCAGAAAGTCATATTTCTAATCTACATTTTGTTTCTGCACATATTCTTATCTGCTGAAAACCCTGACAATGACTGGAGAAAGAACTAATCTATGAGTATACCAGAATGTCACTGGGAGGACTTTTCTTGACATTTATTTTATCTTTAGACCAATGTGCTTGGACTTGTCCAATATTAAAACAGAGACTTTGGTGAATCATACTAGGCCTATCACCTGTAAATGATTTCTGAATAATGCAATCAGTTGTCATTTGCCTACAGAAAAACTGCAAGCCAAAAGATTTAAAAATGCACTGCAAATATCTTAAACAAAAGGAGCGAAGTTCATTTTAGGAGTCAGTGGAAAGTTTCCTACCACAGATGAGCTCTGATTGTTCTTTTTTTGCTTATCTTTTTGTGAACTACATATGTGTATGTCCACATGTAAGTGCCTAAGTGTGGAAGGCAGGAGTCAATGGTTTATGCCTTCTTCAATATTTTTCTTTATTCTTTTACTTATTGTTTTATGTGAGCCATACATGTATATGTACTCATGTACGTACTCATGTATGTACTCATGTATTTTCATGAGTGTGGAAGCCAGAGGTTAATGTTCAATGCCCTCTTCAATTCTTTGTTTCCTTATTCATTTTTGTGTGAGACAAATATGAATATGTACACGTGTACCTGGTTGTGAGAGCCAGAGGTCAATGTTCAATGCTTTCTTTAATTTTTTTTTTTAATTTACAATTTTATTGCACCTTTCTTGAGAGATCTTTTTCCTTCCTAATCCCTTGCTGTATAGCCAAACTCTGTGTTTCTACAGATTGTGACTTTGTTATTATTGACTTAACAGTTACTATGCACATTAAGCAAATACATAAGATATTTATTTGTCTAGTTATCACAGTCATGATTTTTCCCAGTTCTATCCACTTACCTCTGAATTTCATTATTTCATTAGTTTAAGAGCTGAGTAATACTCTATTTTATAAGTGAACCAGATTTTTCTTTATCTATCTTTTAAGGGACATTCAGATTGTTTCAGCTTATTTCTATATCTTCCTATTATAAATAAAACAGCAATGAACATGGTTCAGCAAGTGGTTCTGTGTTAGGGTGAAATATCTTTTGAGTATATGCCCTAAGAGTGGTGTCACTGAATATTGAGGTAAATCAATGCCCATCCCTCTGCAGAAGTGCCACACTCATTTCTAGTGACTGTACAAGTTTATACCCTGACCATTATGTGTGTTCCAACAAGATTAGACGAGTGTTTCCTTTACTCTGCACTCAATAAGTGGGAGATATCACTTGGCAAATAGTCCTTAATCATTCTGATAGGTGTAAGATGAAAATTTTGAGCATGAGAAAAACTACTACAATTTGGAAAGTTATGTTTATACATAGCAGTATCTGATATTTATGCAAATTCCACCAACTACAGAGTCATGGGGGTGTATATAGGTGGAGTATAATACTGCTGCATTTGGCCAAAGGCATGTACTTTATTAACTCTATGACCCTCTAATTTTGATAAATGCAATTTGGTTGAATAAAAAACAACATTAATGAAAGATGAAGAATGGGTATGTAAAACCCTTAGTCTATATTCCCATAAAAATTATTTTGTTTGGTGAATTACAATGACTTATTATTTGCTTTTTTATAATATTAACCAATGTTGATGAAATTGGGTTAGTCTCAAAGACTCAAGAGTCAATTAAAAGGTGTGATATTCAAGGGGACATAAGCATAGGCATTATCTCTCTAACAAATGTGGGGATGTCATGTAGTTCCATTCTCTGCATTGGTATTTATGACATGAAAATAAACAATAATAAAGGCAATCATGTAATTTAACAAATGATTAAAAACTTTAAAGTGAGGGTTAAGATGTGCAGAAAAAAGAATTCTTATACAACTCAAACTATACATCATGGCTGAATTACTTCAGAAAGCTACCCTATGCTAATGTACTAGTGTAAATATTTTACATACTATCAACTATTAATTCAAATCCCAAATGAACCCACTATATAGACTAGTTTGAATTACTAATTTTACTGTTCTTTACAGTAATGTTTATTGTTCACTATAGTTGGGTTACATGTTTCCGGGGGTGTTTGTTGAAGTTCTACACTATAAAAATGAGTAATGTTATTATATCTACCTTTGATGAAGTTTAAAAGGCAAAAGAGCCGTGTGCTGTAAGGGCTGTGGTTATAGGAGGGAAGAGAGAAGTAACAGCCTGAACTGACAAGAAAGCAGCCTCTAGGGTCTAGTAACATGAACAATGTGAAAGGTGAAGAGAATTGTCAATTCACCAAATCTAACTCTTTCGATTTCTCCATTTATCTCTAAAGACCATGATGGAAAAGATTAAAGCATCCTATAAAAACACAATTTGTATGTATCTATACAAATCCAGGGGCCTTAACTGAGGGGAAAGCATTATATTTGTCTTTCTAAGACTAGCTTAGTTCACTCCACCTGAACCATCCAGTTCATAGTTACTATCATGAAATCAAATCTTTGTTCTTCATGGCTGAGAAAAACTCCATGTTGTGCCCCTACCTTTTCCTATCCATTCTTCTGTCATGGGTCATCTTACCTGGTTCGCTCTAGCTAGTTTGAATAATGCCACAGTGAACACTGACATCTCAGAATACCTCGGTGATACTTTGTTTGGGTCATTTTACATAAACACTCAGGAGTGGTTCTTCTGGTAAAATGAAAGAGTATTATTGTTTTGTGAACCTGAAGCCCTAACTTCAGTTACAGAACTGAACAGAATACAGGAACAAATACAAAATTGTATTTGTACAATTCAGGAGTGATTTGTACAAAATCAGGAGTGGTTCTTCTGGTAAAATGAAAGAGTATTATTGTTTTGTGAACCCAAACCCCTAACTTCAGTTACAGAACTGAACAGAAACAGGAACAAATATAAATAAAACACCTTATGCATATAATATTTTGGAATTTTTACCATGCCTGAAACATATAAGTACAAAAAGAAACAAAATATTTTCTTGTGACTATTCCAGCCATGCAGAAGGGTGAGGATAAGCAGAAATTTCTCAGAGAAACATTCAAATTAGAAGGTAGTCAAAACAAAAACACAATAACTTGGAACAGAAAGAGAACTAGTTTTATATTCATGCCAATGATGCCAAAGAGCTTTCTTTTGGACTTCCTTATTTGCCATTTGTTATTTGATATATTAATGATGAAATTATTTATTGGCATAAGATGGAATTTGGATGTAGTTTTGGTTAGCATTTATCTGAGGACAAACTGATGTATTTGTATATATTTATCCACAATTTCATATTTTGTCAACTATTTGCTCATTGCATTGGCCCATTTATTGGTTAATTTCTTTTTATTTTGCTGGGGCTTAAAGTTTTTATTTCTTTGCATGTTCTGGATTTTAATTCTCTGTAAGACATATAAATTCCTGTAGCAAATTTTACCAAAAATAAGATGATGTGACTTTGTTGTGTCCCTGCTTGTGAACCAATAATCAAGAAATGAAGTTATGCTGAATAACTTGTCTGAATAGGCAATTAGTGTTTATATGGTAAAACACATAAATCAGTGGAATGATCACTTCAGTAGCTATCCAAGAGAAGAGTCACTTATCAGGGAGAAACAATAGAGAATATATATGTGTGTGTGTTATAGAAGATGATAGGTACAGTGATGTGCAAGTGCATATTCACTGTAGAAATGAAGATAAGGAATGCTATAACCTAGATGCTCTAGTGCAATAGCATACAATTCAGTGCTATTCTTAGAGATCTTTAAGTATATTCTTCTTAAAGAGATTGACTTGTTTAGACATCTGTTATGACTAAATCAAAGGAAATTTGTTTCTCTCTCTCTCTCTCTCTCTCTCTCTCTCTCTCTCTCTCTCTCTCTCTCTCTGTGTGTGTGTGTGTGTGTGTGTGTGTATAAAAGAAACAGGAACAAATACAAATAAAACTCCTTATGCATATAATATTTTGGAATTTTTACCATGCCTGAAAACTGTAAGTACAAAAAGAAACAAAATACTTTCTTGTGACTATTCCAGGCATGCAGAAGGGTGAGAATAAGTAGAAGTTTCTCAAAGCAACATTCAAATTAGAAGGTAGTCAAAACAAAAATACAATAACTCGCAGCAGAAAGAGAACCTGGATCTCAAGGTTCAGGGAATTCTGCGGAGATGGAAAAGGTGTAATGGATTCTTCTGAACATTTAGGCTTAAAGTCTCTTGCTCTCTCTTTTCATCTCTGTTAGTTTTACTTAAGAAATAAGTCCAACAAAATCAAGTTATGAGTGTATTTGTCTCAGTCAGAAGATTACTAAATTGATGAGAATCCAAAGAAAAATACTAAATTGATAAGAATCCAAAGAGTGAATTAAGATGCTGGTGACATGTCCAAAGTAAAATAGATTAAGCTGTCTTCATGTTAAGACTTTAAATTGATGTGTAGAAAATTAAGAAGTGCTATTGCAACAGTGTTTCCAATAGCCTAGCCAGGTGATGTTTATTCTGGGGTTAAAAATAAGAAGGGTAAATGTAGGCAGATGGATTTGGAAGAAATCAAAAGCTTGTTTAAATGCAAATTTTTCTACAGAGAAGAAGCATTCAGTGAAGAAATGATATCTAAACAAATTTTCTTTCAGCAGAATGTTTTCTTGTTCAGGTTTGAAAGAGGCAAACTCAGGTGTCTAATGGAGATTTACTAAAGAAGTAAAACTGGGTACCTTTGCAAAAGGACTTTCAGTGCCTTTAAAAGCCTGCTGTCTGAAGCACTTTATTTAGCTATGGAGCTGAACCTGCAATCAAATTACAATCTTTTCCTTTGAATTTTGCATACCAATCTTGACTTCAAGATGAGTTGATACTTCAAGACATAAATGTACAATTTACTTTCCCTCTTAAGATCCACTTACCTTCTATGATAACAAACAACCTCTTAGAAGATGAATTAATGGAAAATTGTATTTTTAATTAGGAACATGGGATGTATTTTTATGGACAAGGCAGTAGTTTTACTAAATCATAATTTGATATCAAGTATTTTCCATCTCATCTGTTAATTTGTCTTGCTAAAACCACTCAGTTACCTGAAAGATGGGAAAGAAAAGGCCTTTGGAGTTTTATAGAGAATTTTATTATTCTTTTGTTTTGTGTGGCATAGAAAGGAGAAATAAGACAATTCTTTCTTTGAGGAGGCATAATTAAATCACCTTTAGGGGTTTTTTTGTATAGTACATGATCACTGAATGTGACATGAACTTTTTAGATTTTGTATCTCACAGAACCCAGAGTGATAATTCCTTATGAAAAAATCTGATACAATCTTCACACCACTCACTTTTCTGCTGTGGATAAAATGAATATTTAGCAAAGCAAGTTGGCAGTTTGCAAATGTGCAATTAAAATCCTGGCTCTTCACTAATTATGTAACACTTAAGTTAAATGGTTTTAATAGACATATAATGATAGCTTTATAAACCTACAGTTACTTATAATCAAATGTAATTTCTATTCCAGTTTTAAAGCACCCATTAAATGTCTATTATGATTTTTAAGTAATTTGGGAGACATTTAATGAATACTTTACAAACCTAAATAGCAATTATTTCAAGAGACAACTGTTAATATATAGGTGTAGCACAGCTATTCATTTGAACATGGAGTTTAAAAGAAACACTCACAAAAAAGAGTAATTGGCAAACTATTTCTGCAACATTCAGGGATATAGTACACAAAAAAACCTCATAATTTCAATGTATAGGTATTTTTCATTTGTGTGACGGGATAAACTCTTGGTTAATTTCATGATTAAGGAATGTATCAAAGTGTGCTTATAACAAGAAGGATGATTGGATTCCACTAAGCTCTTGATATAGGTCATTACATATATTCTTTACCTTTGAACAGAACATGCTTTGGTGGTGGATAATGGAAATTTAACTCTCAAAATGGAAAGTACCTCTTCTAATTCTGTTCTAGATCTTAAATGTATAAGATGATTCTAACAAAAATAAATTGTAACACTTTTAAGCCAAATAAGAATTTGATGAATTCTGTAGAAGTCTATTTTTATGCAGGACAGAATAAAACTGAACTTTACACTCTAGTGCATTATTTTATTTTGCATACACACTAGGAAGCCTGGAAAATAAAAATATTGAAGGAGGCAGCTTCTCATTCTGAGCTGCAAGTTTGCGGGCTGTGAACTGGGTTTCAAATGTCCAAAATAATTCTCTTAAGATCATCAGAAGAAAGCTGCTTCTCACCTGTCAATAAAACAGATGTAGCTTTGCACAGTGTTTCACAACTAAAATTCTTTTTTTTATTCTTTAATTTTTTTTTACAGTCCAGTCTCTGATTGTTCCACATCCCATAACTCCTCCTCACCCCTCTCTCCAAGAGGATGCCCCCCTCCCACCAAATCCCCACCCCTCCACTCCTTGGAGTCTCAAGTCTATTGATGGTTACTTGCACCTTCTCTCTGAGTCAAGACCAGGCAGTCCTCTGCTGTATATGTGTTGGGGGCTTGAAAGCAGCCGGTGTAGCCTGCCTGGTTGGTGGTTCAATGTCAGAGCACTCTCGGAGGTACAGGTTCGTTGAGACTGCTGGTCTTCCTATGGGGTCTCCCTCCTCCTCAGCTTCTACCAGCTTTTTTCCTAATTTAGCCACAGGGGCCACCAGCTTCTGTCCATTGGTTGGGTGTAAATACCTGCATCTGAGTATTTCACCTGCTTGTTGGGCCTCTCGAGGGCAGTCATGATAGGCTCCTGTTTGTAAGCACATGATAGTATCAGTAATAGTGCCAGGACTTAGGGCCTCCCCTTGAGCTGGATCCTATTCTGGGCCTGCCACTGGGCCTCCTTTCCTCAGGTTCTTCTCCATTTTTGTCCCTGCAATTCTTTCAAACAGGAGCAATTCTGGCTCAGAGTGGAAAGGCAACCCTACCCCTCTACTTGATATCGTAAGTCTTTCTACTGAAGGTGGACTCAAGTTCTCTTTCCACTGTAGGCCATTTCATCTAAGGTCCCTCCATTTGAGTCCTGAGAGTCTCTCACCTCCCAGGTCTCTGGTACATTCTAGAGGGTCCCCTCACCTGCTATGTACTCTCTAATAGGTGGATATTAGCCAAAACTGTACAGAATACGGAGGATACAATCCACAGAACTCAAGATCGTTAACAAACAGAAGGGCCCAAATGAGGAGGCCTCAATCCCACTTGGGTGGAATGAGAAACTAATCACTGGTGGGGGTTGTGAAGGGAAAGAGGCATCTGGGTGGGAAAGGGGACAGGGAGGGGAAGAGGGGGATATGATCAATATTGGAGGGGAACACAACTAAAACCTTAAGAGTCTCTGGTTATATAGAAAAATCTCTCAATTGCATTGTAAACATCAAAGTTTCATGTAAAACAGAAGTTATTGGTTTGGGCCCATGGGTATCATCTATCATCATTTTACAAGGATCCTTAGGCTTATTTTGCAGGCAATGTCTTTTAATTTACTAGGAGCTCAAAATTAAGTGTGAGATAGATACACCAATAGTTTAAAGGATGCAATCTTAATGACAAAATTACACATAATTATTTGAATATGAGATACAAACTTCAGTGTCAGTGTACATTAATGAATTTTAGGAAATACCTATATACAGCACTTGAGAAATGACTTCATACTTGAATTCTTTAAGTACATGCATTTCAGCATTGTGTTGGTATGGCCATGATTTTCTTTTTCTCTCTGACCCATTTTTAATATTTCAAATTGGGAAAAAGTAATATGACTCAGGTGTTTGCAGAAAATCTTCAAATGAAAGAACAGCCTCTTGACGGTGACTGTCTCTATCAACCACTTATCGTCCTTAGACACAAATCTTGATAAGGACCCCTCCTCCATGCAATGGAATTCTGTGAGAGAGGACATAGTTTATACTGTAAAGTGAATAGAATTGTGAGACATCTGAACATAGATAACATCCTTCTTTGGCCATGCTTAATTTTAAGAGTCCACCAGATCTCTTATAAGGCAAAGGACAAATTCGAAACTATCAAGACATCAAGGCAGTGTCAGATTATTAATCAAGAACAGGGACCTTCGCACATGAGATCATGTGGGGCTTCACAGTTTATAACACATAAAATTTACCCTAGAAGAACAGAGTTACACTTTCTCAGTTTTAGAACATGGTAATCTGTTCATATTTTATACGTTAATGTTCATTCTAACCGTATCATATAATATCATATGCTTTAATCAAGCACAATAAATGAATAAGACTCATACAAGTTACCAAATATGCCATTAATAATAACATTGAAATACAAACATTTGAATATTGTTGGGACAATTTCTACTACATGTTTGTCTAACCACTCAAAGTTTTCTCTTCAATAGTAAAAATAAGCATAAGGAAATTGAAACAGGTACCATGAAAACAATAGAAAGATAATCTAGTATTGAATGCATGCTCCTTCACATGACCTATAGATTATAAAAAATTGATCAAAATCCTATCATTTAATGATACCAATTACCAAAATAATCCAATGGACTTATTAAATTCCAGGTGATAAATAGAGAAAATAAGAATATGTGATTAGCCCTTTTTCTTTCAATACAAATAATGAACTGCTTTCATGCTTGTAACAGGAGGAACAGGTTGTGGGTACAGAGCTAGGCTTTGACTAGTCCTACTTATGCAGGATTTTGGAAATCGATGCATCATAATTATATAAATACTATTTTATTCTCACTCACTTCATACTGTAGAAAATGTACATATATTCATAAATGCAAAACCTAGATGTCCTTTTACACTGTAAATAAATACATTTATTTATACATAGGCTAATTAGAAATAAATGAAGGGAAGAAAATTGAAAATGCCCACAAGAGCCTGCAACCTGACTTTATCAGTAAGGGCTGTCTTCCCTGACACTTGTACATTTCCTGTAGCTAGTCATTTCATTTGCTATCCTCTCACAGCATGACCAGCCACAGTTTGAAGAACAGAGAGTAGTTAGTCCTGAAATCAAAACAGATGGAAAGGGTCATGACTCATCTAACCAATAAATAAGAGCTAACACGTGTGGCATAAAGCCTCCTTGTATACTTCCGTTCTCCAATAGTAGAGTTATCACTGGCAGAAGAATGTGCTGTGGTCAGGTCGAGACCTGTTTGCACAGCAGACACCTTGGAACTTCTGTCCTTGGAACTTCTGTCCTTTTACCAACAGATCTTTACTAGTGACGTATGTCCAGGTGGAATGACTCCTCCAAGCCATGTGTTTCTAATCATTCAGACTTCAGAGATTTTTTTTTTCCCACACTGTCTTATAGATTCATTTGAAAGGACTGACCTGGTGTTACTGTCTATGGGTTTTTTATTTTTAAATAACTCACACTAGTTTAGAATCCTCTCATTCTATGTTACATTTCTCCCTGAGAAACTGACCTAAGAACAAATTTCTACTTGTTGGTGTAATAGAAGCAAATTTTACATTTTGAATCCAGATAATGCTGATAGAATTATATATTGTCCTGTTGTCATAAAAAAGTTCAGGCTCATGATCACATCTATGGTCATCAATGTGTAATGATAAATTAGCCAAGCAGTAGCCATTTTCATTCAAGAATGAAAATAGAAATATATTAGGTTCTTTGGGAAAGAAAGCAAATGAACCTACAGTTTACAAACAGAAGAACAGTATGAATGTTAAAGAAATTTGCTGAATGTTGTCCTCAAGGGCCTTCTCAAGACTATTATTGCAGAACGAACTACAGGTGGAAAGAGTAATTGCTCATCTAACCCATAAATAACAGGAAAACAGAGTTGACAGCATGGATTGTAAATTGTTCGTGTGCTGACAATCTGGTAATAATTCATCTAACAAACATGAGAGCAGATGGCTTGGTTCAGAAGATAAAAAGTAAAATTAGTTTACTGATTACTTCATTGTAGTTCCTTTGACTCAGAGGATATTATTTAATGCTAAAAAATCAGATACAGAGATATCAAGCCTATATGAAGATAGAGATGAATACATATCTCTTCCTAATATTTGCCAGGGATTGGTAAAGGTTATTGGAATATGAAAGAAAAATATCAGAATTTTAATTGGATGCTGTTTAATACAGGTAAAGTCTCTCTGTCTCTCTCACTGTGTGTGTGACACAGCGACAAATATCCACAATAAATATTATTTGTATATTTTATATATTATCATTATATTAGTAGATTTATATATTATAAAGAGGTGAAAGGGATACAAATTGGAAAGGAAGAAGTCAAACTATCACTATTTGCAGATGATATGATAGTATACTTAAGTGACCCAAAAACTCCACCAGAGAACTCCTACAGCTGATAAACAACTTCAGCAAAGTGGCTGGTTATAATATCAGCTCAAGCAAATCAGTAGCCTTCCTATACTCACAGGATAAGCAGGCTGAGGAAGAAATTAGGGAAATTACACCCTTCACAATAGCCACAAACTATAAAGTATCTTGGTGTGACTCTAACCAAACAAGTGAAAGGTCTGTATGACAAAGAACTTCAGGTCTCTGAAGAAGTAAATTGAAGAAGACCTCGGAAACTGGAAAAATCTTCCATGCTCGTGGATTGGAAGGATTAATATAGTAAAAATGGACATCTTGCCAAAAGCAATATCCAGATTCAACGCAATCCCCGTCAAAATCCCAACTCAGTTCTTCATAGAGTTAGAAAGAACAATTCTCAAATTCATCTAGAATAACAAAAAACCCAGGATAGCTAAAACTATTCTTAACAGTAAAAGGACTTCTGGGGGAATCAGTAACCTAGACTTCATGCAATACTACAGAGCAATAGTGTTAAAAACTGCATGCTATTGGTACAGTGACAGGCAGGTAGATCAATGCAATAGAACTGAATACCCAGAAATGAATCCCTTGATCTTAGACAAAGGAGCTAAAACCATCCAATGGAAAAAAAAAGATAACCTTTTCAACAAATGGTGCTGGTTCAACTGGAGGTCAGCATGCAGAAGAATGCAAATAGATCCATTCTTATCTCCTTGTACTCCAAGTGGATCAAGAAACTCCACATAAAACCCGACACACTAAAACTAATAGAAAAGAAACTGGAGAAGAGCCTTGAACACATGGGTACAGGGGAAAAGTTCCTGAACAGAACAACAATAGCTTATTCTCAAAGATCAAGAATTGACAAATGGGACCTCATAAAATTACAAAGTTTCTGTAAGGCAAAGGACACTGTCAATCAGACAAAATGGCAACAAACAAAGTAGGAAAAGATCTTCACCAACCCTACATCTAACAGAGGGCTAATATCCAATATATACAAAGAACTCAAGAAGTTGGACTCCAGAAAGCCAAATAACCCTATTAAAAATGGGGTACAGAGCTAAACAAAGAATTTTCACCTAAAGAAGTTCTAATGGCTGAGAAGCACCTTAGGAAATGTTCAACATCATTAGTCATTAGGGAAATGCAAATCAAAACAACCCTGTCACACCAGTCAGAAAGGCAAAGATTAAAAACTCAGGAGACAGCAGGTGTTGGTGAGGATGTGGAGAAAGAGGAGCACTCCTCCACTGCTGGTGGGATTGCAAACTAGTACAACCACTCTGGAAATAAATCAGTCTGGCAATTCCTCAGAAACCTGGGCAAGACACTTGCAGAGGATGCTGCTATACCACTCCTGGGCATATACCCAGAGGACTCCCCTGCAAGCAATAAGGACACATGCTCCACTATGTTTATAGGTGCCTTATTTATAATAGACAGAAGATGGAAAGAACCCAGATATCCCTCAATGGAGGAATGTATACAGAAAATGTGGTATATTTACACAATCCAATACTCAGCAATTGAAAGCAATGAATTCATGAAATTCTTACACAAATGGTTGGAACTGGAAAATATCATCCTAAGTTAGGTAACCCAATCACAAAAGAACACTCATGGAATGGAATCACTGATAAGTGGATATTAGCCCAGAAGCTCTGAATACCTAAGACACAATTCACATATCAAATGATTCCCAAGAAGAAGGAAGGAGAGGGCCCTGGTGCTGGAAAGACTTGATGCAGCATTGTAGGGGAGTACCAGAACAGAAAAGTGGGAGGGGGTGATTGGGGAAAGGGTGGAGGGAAGAGGGCTTATGGGACTTATTGGGAGGGGGGAATCGGGAATGGGGAAATTATTTGGAATGTAAACAAAGAATATAGAAAAAAACATTGACAGTGAATATTTTTTGGTATATTTTATATATTTACATTTCAAATGTTATCCCCTTTCCTGGTTTTGACCCCGGAAACTCCCTATTCATCCCCTGTCCCCTTGCTTCTATGAGGATGCTTCTCTTCCCACCTGCCCACTCCTATCTCAGAGCCCTGACTTCCCCTACACTGGGGCATTGAGCGTTCAGAGGACGAAGGGCCTCTGCCCCCATTGATGTGTGACAAGACCATCCTCTGCCTCATATGCGACTGGATCCATGGGTCTCTCCATGTGTACTCTTGGTTGGTAAACAATTTATAAGTGTTGTCAATCACTTCCTGTGTCAGCTTCCCTTGGGTTGGTCTGATCATAAGCCTACTGTTATCAGTAGAAATTAAAGCTGTTGGTCAGTGCATTTTGAACAAAGTACACCGTTCTCTTTAATGTGCCTAGGTATCATCAAGGCTGTTAAAAAACTTTAAGATTTAAGGGTCACACATAAGGAGATTATAGGGATGAGTATACTCTAACAAATATCCAAGTTCAGCTTGCAGCTTCAAAACAGATCATGAAAAAATAAGAAGCTTGACAGAAGACTCGATATGAGGGAAATCGCCATGGAGTGTGCGTAATAGTAGGCAACAGTTTTTATCACAAGGATGGGATTAAAACATATTTCATGTAAAAACTAGAAAGTATTCTTCTGGAATGTTAAGATAACGGGAGCTGCATTTTAATACCTTTTATCGTTGTAGTTTATGTACGAGTAAGCTGAAGTCTACATTAAACTATTTTGTTCTCAAACATTTCTTCTAATATTTCCAAGTGACAAAGAGTGTTATTTTGAGTGTTATTTTGGCTTCTCTCTTAGCAAGAAAATTGATATGACCATTGAACAGGAACTCCGCAAAATATGCTTTTCCATACATACCAATTATCAATTTCAGCCAGCAATAAAAAATAGACAACTTCTTCATCCTCTATTTTTCTCAGTTGATTAGGACTAATAAGTAGGAATTGAGCATTCTGCCCCCTTCACACAATAAGCACTGAAGGAGATAATTAAATCAAGCCTCTCAATTGTTCCTCATCCACTGTAAGGAATAAGTATGCCTGGATAAAATGTATTATCTCATATAAGTGCTGCATTTAAAAATAGTAAAAAACAAAATTCTAATATTCATAACAGTTCCATAGAAAGCCATAGTATCCATGTTAATCCAGATACATGTAATTATTTTATATTTTAATAAATGTTTAAAATTATTATTGATTTTAGAATTTTTGTGACATGGTTTGTACTCATTATTATTTCCTTCCCTTATATCTTATAATTTGCCATTAATATGATTAACTATAAAATACTTATATTTATTTGCATGTGTTTTCGTACAGATTTTATTGCACATTGATCTCACGTTTAAATAAATAAACAAATAAATCAATTGATGCTTTATGTTCATTTGTTCTCATCTGAAGAATTTCACGATACTTTATTTTTCTTTGCCAACTTTCAGTATGTGTTCATGTATTTTATATATTGTGGTATTTTTCATTTGTTTTTCTTTTTTCTGTCAAGTTTTGTTTTGGTTTTCTATTATCATCATTATTATTTTTATGACTTCTTTGGGCAAGAATTTGCCCCAATTCTTGTCTGCCCTCCCACAGTTCCTCATCTCATTCCTCCTCCCCTGTCTCCAAGAGGATGCACCCCTGGTAGGACTCCCAACTCCCTCAGACCTCAGGTCTCCCACAGAGGTCAGAGCAGGCTATCCTCTGCTGTATAAGTTGTCAGGGGACTTGGACCAGATGGGATATGCTGTCTGGTTTGTGGCTCAGTGTCTGAGATCCTTAGGGGTCCGCATTAGTTAGACTGCTGGTCTTCCTAAGGGGGCCAATCCTCAGCTTCTTCCAATCATTCCCTAATTTAAACACAGTCATCCACAACATCATTCCAATGGTTGGCTCAGGGATTATTAAATTAATTTAATAATTACAGGAAAGGTGTATCAGCTGTGAGAAGCCATCCTGAGGTGAAGTCTCTTTGGAACCATGGCATTGAGTTCACCTATCACAGACCATGCAAAAATGGTGGGCCACCTCCAGGAAGGCTACCTGATAGCCTCAGCTTATCCTAAACGTCTCCTCACAGCATATTGGTTTATATAAAGATTAAATCTCTGGATCTTTGCTCAAAAATATAATATGTAAGTCCATAATCTTGGTTTGCTATTCCTTTAATCATAAGGATAAAATATGTAAGTATGTATTAATTTATAAATGTATAAAGAACAGAGAACATGTGCACACATCACAGGGATATTATTTAGACTTTCAAATGGAAGTGTTTCCACATGCAACAACATAGAAACACAGAGCACATTTCACTAGATAAAGTGAATCAAATATGACATAACCAGTATGTGAAATATGAAAAATTAGACACATGGAAACATAATACAAGACTGATTGCAGAGTCTGAGAGATGAAAAATGAGAGAACAAGTGTTATATAAAATGTACACTAGTGTTCATTTAACAGTATGAGTGAAAATCAAAACAAAATATTTCATGAAACATATGTGAACCAAAGCACAAATCTATATGTGAAATGAGAGTAAAAAACAAAATTCACAAAAGATAGAATATCATATTTTGGTTGAGGTGGGAGTATTAAATAAAAGAATTATCTAGGATTAGGAAATATTCCAGAGGTATATTTATACACAAATCTGGAATTGCTCACTATAGTGAATACGGTTCCCTGACTCATCACATTCTACTAGTGGATTCAGTGGCTTTGGTATATAAGTGTTCATTCAATCAAACTTAGCATACACCAGATACTTGGTTGAGACTGAAGTGAAATTTTGAGGATATCCAGCCAGAGATGCACCTGGAAGTTTCTAGAATGGAGACTAATTGTAGAAATTGACATCAGTTTCTGTAATATGGCAAACAGATAACATTGCCATTCTAAAGCCTTGGAAAGCATCAGGAATTCTTAAATGAATGAAAAAAAAGAACTGGTTCTGAAAGATGTCCATTAAGTCAACATAAATTTTATTTACTAGGGGAAAAAAACTAATGAAATGGCATGAGTAGGGTTGTGATTCATGATATTTGCATAGAATTTTATTTAAAGTTTGAATGCCTTTTTCTAATTGCTTTCTGATTGTTTCCATCTTTTATCTGCATCCTTTTTCTTGCTGAATGAATATGTAGTCTTATATAATATATAGACTTCACTAAAATATGATTATATTTTCATTGAATTTACCCTTTGATTTTTAAGTTTTATGAATTATATGTATTCTACTTGAACAGTTTGTATCTAATGTGACTATAGAAAAAGAATGGCAGTAGCAAGTACCATTTAATATTTCAATATGTGGGACTGAAAAGATGGTTTGACACTAAAAGCATTTGCTGGTCTTTCAGAGGACATGGGTTTGGATTGTAGAATCAACATATTGGTTCATATGCATCTATAACTACAATTCTGCAGGATCCAATTACCCCTTCTGCTCTTTAGAGGCACTGTACACACATTGTGTACATATGTCCACATAGGCTAAACCTGTTATACGTAAAAGCTTTGAAAATATTTTAAATGTTCAATATTTAAAACAATTTTATTAAACATGCTTAAGCATTCAAAAACTACACTGAATCACCAGCAAGGCAGCATACGCTAGCTGGTATGAGGTCCCTGACACATCTGCAGCATACTGCCTGGTCTGGCCTCAGTGAGAGAAGATGCACCTAACCCTCCAGACACTTGAGATCCCAGGGAGTGAGGAGACCTGGTGGTGTTGGGGTGGAGTGGGAACGGGGGAGGAGGAATTGGATGAGGAACTACTGGAGGGCAGACAGGGAGGGGAATAACAACTGGACTGTAAAAAAAAGATTAAATAATAATAATAATAATAATAATAATAATAATAATAATAACAGCAAATCAGTTACCTTTTATTTTTTATGTTTTTTATTTTGCTTTTCATTGTTTTGAGGATTTAATACATTTAAACATTTTCATCTTCTTTCCATCCCATGCCATTTCCTCCTGTTCCATGCACTACTTGATGTAATTTTTTTAAAACAAAGAGCTCAGTCCAATTACTCATGACCATATATGTAGGAATGCAGGTATTAACTCTTTATGGCTCTCCAGCTAGTTGTAGAACCTAATGACCCCCTGTCTGCCACCAGCACACATATCATTTATGTTGGAATACTATCTTGATCTTACATAGCATTTGTGCAGGTAACCACAGCTAATGCTAGTTCATGAATGCAAAGGACCCGTCATCTCCATGTGACACTGTTTTCTAACATACTTCCATGATCTTCAATACTTAAGATATTTCCACTCTATCCATTGTGATATTTTAGCACATCGGTAAAAGTGGTTTTGTCTTATTTATGACTGAACAGCCCAAAGACACTTGTTCCTTGAACTTTGACTAAATTTGAATCTTAATATTCCACGATTTTCAAGAATAGAGCCAAAGAGATGAATTATCAGGGAATGCTCCTTGTGGACAAGTCTGGGAAGCTGAGTTTAATTCCAGAAATTTATCTGGGGGAATACAAGGTGCAACTCCTATGGTAAGACCTGATCTCCAATGGCCTATTAGGATATATTACAACCATATGCACACACATGCACATATGAAATAAAATATTTTTAAAATATCTTTTCAATTATTTTTGATACCACTTTCAGAAAAAAATTAAATCATATTTGCTGATTAAATAGTTTATATTCTTTAATAATTATAATGCTATTTCAATTTAACAATAAAATTATTTTATTCATTAAGCTATTTGAAAGGGAAAACCAATTAGAAATGTCTTCAGGAACTTGAAAATAATTCTGCTTCATAAGAACACAAATGTTTACCTTTTCTGGATATTTAGAAATAGTCAATAAATCATTTAATCTACTTTAAATTATTCTGGACAATAATGGCTGAGTAATGGGAGAATAGGTTAAGCTTTCTATTGGCAGGTAGTAAACCCTCTCATTAAGCTTAATCCATTGTACTGTAAATGTCACTCCCCCAAGGTCCTCTTCTAATCAATGTCCTCTACTATCATTCCCTGTCAGAAGAGATACAATCAGCCTGTATTATAGTATTGACTCACTCCTATTAGTGACATGGAATTTCATGGAATTTCAACACACACACTGAACATTTTCTTTCAGCCTGTTTAAAGCAACTTCATTGAGCAGTTTTTTTTTTCTAATCAGAAATCTTTATGTTTTAGATCTGAGTTTTTGAAAGGAGACTCCTTACCTTTCAAAAGTATTTATCAAGCTATTATCCTGCCTCCCCATACGAGTGTATATGTTTGAATATTTTTTGTTTATAAAACAGTTTTATCATCAACAAAGAAATTTATAATGGATATATTTAATAATATAAGTCTTAGGAGTTTTTACTTTCAACACACACACACACACACACGCACGCACACGCACACGCACACGCACATGCTCACACATACTTATACCTGTAGCAGAGTAGGTAGTTCATGTGAGCAATAGGGAGACTACAATGCAGAGCCATCCTTTCTCTAGATAAATATATCCTAATGGTAAAAGGAGAAGGAAGACTGAGATAAGTAAGGGCACTATGGCTGTACCTTGGTAACTGCCCTGAGGGTTAAATTACTCCCTGTGGGTAGACTTTTTTTTTCTTTATTTTACAGTCCAGTCATTATCCCCATCTCAGTCCACCCTCTGACTGTTTCTGATCCCATACCTCCTCCCTCATCTCCAAGAGGATGTCTCCACCTCCCACCTCCACCCCAAGAAGCCCCTCCACTCCCTGGGGCCTCAAGTCTCTTGAGGGTTAGATGCATCTTCTCTCACTGAGGCCAGACCAGGCAGTCCTCTGCTGTGTATGTGTTTGGGGGGGGGGGGGTCTCATATCAACTGGTGTATGCATTCTGGTTGGCGGCTCATTGAGAGATCTCAGGGATCCAGGTTAGTTGAGACTGCTGGTCTTCCTATGAGACCCTTCTTCTCAGCTTCTTCTAGCTTTTCTGTAATTCAACCACTAGTATCCCCTGCTTCTGTTCATTGGTTGAGTGTAAGTATCTGCATGTGATTCTTTTAGCTGCTTGCTGGGCCTCTCAGAGGGCAGCCATGCTAGGCTCCTGTTGAAGTTGTGGTTTGGTTCTTTCCATCATATCAGACAGTAAGGATTTAAGACACTCCTTGGTTACCATACATGAACATCAGCATATACTCTGCTAAGCATGAATGCAAAATCATCATGGGATGTGATGGTTCATAGCATATAGAGTAGAGTGATATAAAACTAAGGTGGTACCCAAGAGAAGGAATGTACACATTATAAGAAAGATTTTGTTCTTTTCTTTTTCTTTTTTCACTTTTATGTGATATTTTCCTTATTTCCATTTCAAATGCTATCCTCTTTCCTCCTTTGCCCTCCAAAAACAACCTATCCCCTACCTCCCTCTCTGCTCTCTCCCTTTCCTCTCATTGATATCTGTCCAAGCCATCCTCTGCTACCCATGTGGCTGCAGCCATGGGTCTCTCCATGTGTACTCTTTGGTTTATGGTTAAGTCCCTGGGAGCTCTGGGAGTACTGGTTGGTTCATATCGTTGTTCCTCCTATGGTGCTGTAAACCCCTTCAGTTCCTTTGGTCCTTTCTCTAGCTCCTCCTTTGGGACCCTTGTACTCAGTTCAAAGATTGTCTGAGAGCATTCCCCTCTGTATTTGTCAGGCACTGGCAGGGCCTCTCTGGAAACAGCTAAATCAGGCTCCTGTCAGCAAGTACTGTTGGCATCCACAATAATGACTGAGTTTGGTAACTATATCTGGGGTGGATCCCCAGATGGGGCAGTTTCTGGACAGTCTTTTCTTCAGTCTCTGCTCCATACTTTGTTTCTGTATTTCCTCCCATGGGTATTTTATACCCTATCTAGGAAGGACCAAAGTATCCACACTTTGGTTTTCCTTCATAAGCTTTATGTGGTCTGTGAATTATATCTTGTTCAACATCCTTATTCATCAGGGAAACGCATAACAGCTTTGAAATTCTACCTCATACCAGTCAGAATTGCCAATGTAAAAAACTCAGTTGACAGCAGATGCTGAGGAGAATGTGGAGAAAGAGGAACACTTCTCCACTGCTGGTGGTTTTGCAAGTTGGTAAAACCACTCTGTAAATCCGTTTAGTGGTACATCAGAAAATCGTACATAGTATTACCAGAGGACCTAGCTATACCACTCCTGGGTATATACCCAGAACATACTCCAACATGCTCCACTATGTTCATAGCAGCCTCATTTATAATAGGCATTTATAATAGGCATTTATAATAGGCAGAAGCTAAAAGAACCCAGATGGCCATCAACAGAGGAATGGATACAGAAAATGTGGTACATTTATACAATGGAGTACTACTCAGCTATTAAAAAGAATGGATTCATAAAATTCTTAGGCAAATGATGGAACTAGAAAATATCATCTTTAATGAGGTAACCCAATCATAAAAGAACACACATGGTATGTATTTCCTGATAAGTGGATATTATGGCAGAAGCTTGGAATATTCCAGATATAATTCACAAGAAAGATGTTACAATGAGAAATTTCATAAAATCCATTAACTGGATTTTCATAAAATTTTATTTCATAAAATACAGTCAACTCCTGCCTTTCTTCTGTCATCTATAACTGGAGAATGCTATACTTGTTCATCATGGTGCTTTAACTGCTATAGCTGTTTGTATCAATCTGATCAATTCTCCCTTTAAAAAATACCCTTGAAAGAGATGCTTTCATTTGGCAACACCTGTACTGTCAGAAATGTTACCAACCTAGACTAAAATTAAAATTATTCAGTATTCCTTGAAAATAATTTAGCATCACCCACTGTTTTTGTACAGCATATTGTAGTAGTGTATTGCCTACTGTTTTAGTGACAAGGTTTCTGTACAATCACTGAGAAATGACATTTACAAAGTGGAGAAGAAACACTTGCATACTGCATAGAATATAGTCTTTGGGCCACACTTTCATGGAGGTATTTAAGTGCTCTCTGTTAGAGACTTATGAGTACATATGCATTCTCTGTTCCAAAAAAGATAATTTATGGGAACTATTTATTTATTTATTCCACAGCTTAGTGAAACAAAGAAGCAGATAACTTTTCTTCATTTCATGTATTTATTCATAAAAATTTCTGATATTGATGCCGTGATTGTACTAAACTTTGGCAGTCCTAGAATGGTTTTGATTTGGCATCTAGAAAAATAACTGTGGCCAAAAGAGAGCTTGAAGTGAATTTCATTATTAAACTGAAAGAATTTCTGTGGCGTGTATCATTATTATGTCTCTGATGGTCTCCCTTGTAGAGAATTTACATATATTTCATAATCGCTGAATCCAGACTTTTGACTTTGTTCTGTTTAGGCAAGTGAAGAAAACAGAGCTAGAGATATCCTAATATAGATTCACATGTGCTTTCTGCTTTGCTCCTCTCTGGCATTGCTATTAGAAGCATAAAAGAAGGGGACTCCAGTATTTTCAGAGGATCTTGAAGGATTTTGGACTTTTGGAATGCTGTCATAAAGGTTGTGTTGCCATAACAACCACGATTGCATGTGAGCTAGCAGACAGATATGTTACTGAGAAAAGCTATAATGAACAAAATGGTTTCAGGAGAATCAGTAAACTCCAGTCTCCTATCCCTTATTAGCATTACCACAATCATTATTTTTTCGTTCCAATTTATTTACTTATTAAATTATTTATCTATTTGCATTCCAAATGTTCTCTCCATCCCCAGTCTCCCCTCCAAGAGTTCTTTGCCCCATCTTCCTCCTTTGCCTCCCACCCACCCATCTACCTCCCTAACCCCCACCCCAGCATCCCATTTCCCTTGTACATCAAGTCTCTACAGAATTAGGTGCATCCTCTCCCACTGAGGGCAGACAAGGGAGTCCTCTGCTACAAACTTTTGGGGCCACAGACCAACCCATGTATGCTCTTTGGTTGGTGGCTTAGTCTCTGGGAACTCTGAGGGGTCTGGGTTAGTTGGTACTATTGCAATTCCCATGGGGATACCACCCCTTTCTGCTCCATCAAGCCTTCCCCTAAACCTTCCATTTAGGTCCCTGACTTCAGTCCAATGGTTGGCTATAAATATCTGCATCTGTCTCAGTCAGCTGCGGGTAGAGTTTCTCAGAAGACAGCCATGCTGGGCTCCTGTCTGTAATCACATGGCACCAACAATAGTGTAAGGGTTTAGGGCCTGCCTGTGAGATGGATTTCTAGTTGGGCTAGTTACTGGATGGTCTATCCCTGCTCCATATTTGTCCCTGTATTTATTTTAGACAGAAACAATTCTGGGTCAAAATTTTTGAAGGTAGGTTGGTGACCCCTTCTCTCTACTGGGTGTCCTGTCTATCTACTGGAGGTGGTCTCTTTGGGTTCCATCTCCCCACTGTTGGGAATTTTGGCTAATGTGATCCCACTGAGTCCTGGGAACTGCTCACCTCTCAAGTATTTTTGACTTTCTAGGGGTTCCCCAACCACCCCAATGACCTTTAGTTCATTGAGGCAGCTTCAATATTAGGACTTACAGGGATTACAGGTGTTTGACCACATCACCACAGTTTAGGCAGCTCTGGGGAGCCACTGTTGGGCCTCTGGAATGCCCACACTTACTCTCTATACCTCTAAGCAATATCCATTCTACATTGTTTATTATGTATTCAGGTATAAATTTAGTTAGCACCACAAAGTCAAAAGAGTTTGTCTTTCATCAAAGTGGGCTCTACTCCTCTAAGAGGGTTATCCTTTTTATCTTTAAGACCAAGAGAAGGGAAAAATTATTTGCCATAAGTTTAAGGTAGAATAAATCAGCAGGTGATTAAAAGAATAAGTAATGTTCCTTTTTGAGTAAGAAACCACTGCTTATTGTCATAGAAAATGTGATTAGATCTAATGCACTATTGATATCTCGCAGTACTAGGCAGAGTTAATGACCTCCTTAATATAGGCCTGCCTTCTTTTTCTCATTTCCCAAGCTACACCATGGCAGCGCCCTCAGTCAATACAGTAACTCCTTTCTGAGTGAGCATTAAATTGAACAGGTGAATGGCAGCATTTTAAAGCAAATCTGATAACCTAGACATGCATGCAAGTTTTAAATAGGCTTCATCAGATAAAAGGAACTACTGGACACTCGAGAGTTGGCATATTCGTCTGAAAAAGAAAAGATCTTAAGAAATCTATTGGGCTACAAAGAATATTCTCCAAAATATAAAATAGGTCAAAAAGAATGTTTCTGTTTCTCTAACACAGATTGTAACATATAAAGGAACTATTCATTCAGACAGTCAAATGATTTATTCATAACGTAATTTTATATAAGAGGAGTGGGGCTTAATAGTTACAAAATGACTTAAAAATATCTTACATTTTATTAACATTCTTAAACATTAAGCCTACAAAACTTAATCTCAAAATATTTTTCATTACAGTAGATGCCCAAAGGAAAAGTATACTTTTCAAACTGTGATTCATAAGTCTTTTAGAATTTCAGCACTCAAAGAATGGAATGTATTTTCCATTCTAAAGCACTTGTAGTGTGTGTGTGTGTGTGTGTGTGTGTGTGTGTGTGTGTGTGTGTGTGTATTGTGAGAGAGTGAAAAAGAGAGGGAGAGAGATGAAAGAATGGAGAGCGATGAAAGAATTGTTTAAAACTTCTTTGTTACAATATAATTTCCAAAATGCTGAAAAATCAACCTTTATTTCACTAATTTATGTTTTATATCTAGAATTTTATGTAAAAATTCAATACAACTTAGAAACATTCTTTTCATTTTGTAAATAGCTTAAGATTTCTTAAATTATGTCTCTTAATCTAGACTGTTTTTGTTCTTTTTATCATTAAAAATCTCAAATTAAATTGTATTGCATGCCTTAGTATATGAAATTTCTTAAAATATAATAGAAGAGAAATGAAGGAAAGAAAATTGTGAAAGAGAAGAAGAGTGAGAAAGAGAGTCAGAGAGAGATGGAAGTAAGAGAAAGAGTCAAAAACATGAAAGATTATAATTGTCAGCTTCCATTATTGAAACAATGCATGAGATAAACAAATTTGCATATGGAAAGTATATCTTCTGACTCACAGTTTTTGAGGTTGCAGTAAAGGACCAATTTGCCCCTTGTCATGGGCTTGGGCAGAAGGCACCATTGCCTCATTGCTTTGTGTGAAAATTTAGACTGGAAAATGTCTAAGAATCTATTGCAATTGGTTCATCCTGAATAAAGTGGATATATCTCCCTGAAGCTGATCCCAAATGTCATTTCTACTCCTACTCATGGGCTGTCTGAAACCCTGTTCCTTGACTCTGCCCCCTTTACCTTGTGTGCTGGTTGCCAACAGCTCAGGGGAGAAGGGAGCTTCTTTATTCTTCTCATGTTCAGTAATGTGGAGATTTTCAGCTATAGATAAATTTTTCTTCTGTTTCAATCTGCTATAACAAATTAGAATATACAATGTAACTTATGCACAACAATAATTTGTTTCTTATATCATTTGAAAATCTTATATATCTGAAAGTAAGATGAAATAGAAAAACAATCTTCAGAATGGTTGCCTCCATTTAGGGCTGTGTTCTGGTTTGTAAGCATGGCAGGGAAGAGGACCATGTCTGTCATGGAAGCACCTTTATTGACCTAGAGCTACCAAAGTCCATTTCCTACTATGATAATCCCTAGGTTTAATTTTTCAGCACCTGAATTTGAAGTTGTGAACATTCAATCTAGTGAAAATTTCAGCTAGTCCTCATGAAGTTTTGAGTCACTTTATCCTGCAACTGATTATTTAATCTCTGACATGTGACTGCTGAAACTGCTTATTCTCAAGTTTCTTTAACTATTTGTTAACAACATTTCATAAGTAGACTCTTGGTTTGTATATGCTTGCCCCAGGGAATGGCACTATTTGCAGGTTGGAATAGGTGTGACCTTACTGGATTAGGTGTGCCATTATGGGCTTGGGCTTTAGTATCTGTGTCCTAGCTATGTGGAACCCAGTATTCTCTTAGCAGCCTCTAGATGAAGACTTAGAACTCTCAGCTCCTGCTGCACCATGCTTACCTGGAGAGTGACATGCTTTTGCCTTGATGATAATGGACTGAGCCTCTGAATCTGGTAGCAAGCCCCAATTACATGTTGTCCTTATAAGAGTTGCCTTGGTCACGGTGTTTGTTCACAGTAAAACCCTGACAAAGAACACCAACATTCTCACTTCAAGCTTACTCCAAATAAATCCTTATAACACAGGAAAACTCTACCACTCTGACCACTTCTAGGTCATCTACAATTCTGTGAATCTTCTCTCATGTTTATATTTTCTGGTCAGAATAATTATTTGGAATTGGTTTTCTGTTTGAAAAGTTCAATTTTATTTGTTATTGTAACTTCTTGGCTAATTTTGCAGACTTTTAAATATTATGTGTTGTATTTGACTTCCAGATTGTATTTCTTCCTTTAAGTTATCTGGGTTAATGGTACAAACAGCAAAGTGAAATATCAATTATTGCATTCTCTTTGTTCATTTGTAAGAATTCATGCTCTCCCAACATGCTTGGCTGTGTTTAAAAGACAAAGATAAATGGAATAGAATTATATAGAAAGCTGTGGATAATGATCATAGAATAAATAGCATGGTAATTAATTGTATTATTACATTCCCATTCCCTGTTGATAATCAGTACTCCAAAATTTAGCTGAACAATCAGGCGATGCGGCAAGCTATTTATTTTCATGATTATCTTAAGAGAAGGAAGAGCCTAGAGAAAAACATTGATGAAAACATTAGGTACATCAAAAAATCACTTTGGTTGTATTGATCTAATTCATTCTTCTCTGCTTGACAGAGAACATTCAATAACCAGCATTAGTCATCCATCATTTTGACATTGCCCTTTGGAGTGTAATTAACAGTATTAATTTATGTAATTCTTTTTGTCCATCAGGAGGTTTCACATCTCATCTGGAGTGCTGATTACCCTTGGATTCTAGCTTAACAAGTCCAGAAAAACTTTCTTTATACTTCAGTAACACTATCTAGTACAGTATTTCATGATATTATGTTTTTAATACTGGTGAATGGAAAATTATATAAAAGGATATCCAAAAGAGTTTTTTGATTTCAAGTGAAATGATGCATTCTTGATCTCTTATAAGCTAGCAGGTGCTTTGATGTAACTTGTAAAGAATAGATCCAACTGCATTTGCACGGCATTATGCCAAAGGAAAAAAATAAATAAATGTGTCAGTCTAGGTCAATATCATTCAGCAGAAGTGTAATTCCCTTCTCCAGTTTTAAGCCATCTATAATCCAAGTAAGTTCAACTTGTACAAACATATTTAAGAAACATATTTGGTTATTGATTGACTCCAGGTAGGGTGGTTCTTAAACTGTGTTAAATTCCTGCATTCTAAGGGAACACATTCTTTTTAAGATATTCTAACTTCTAGATTGCTTTGAGACAGGGATTTTTGATAGAATAGGAATGGAAGTTTGGAAGCTTGGTAGATGAATAAACCATTAGGGAATTTATGAATCCTACATGAAAATCTCATGGAGCATAGAGGGAGCAAGAGACTAAATTCTTTCATTAATATCCAGGTATAAAGCCAATCATAACTAGATACAAGTTCTTCATAAGTAAAGTTCTAAATAGCAAAGTAAGGAGTGCTTCCAACTTTTACATGTCCTGGAATGTAAAAGTTCAGAGGAGGCTTTGGAAGGTGCATATAGACTTCCCCAACTCTGTTCTTACTGTCTTGTCTTACCTTCTGCTTTTGTTGTACTGTTTCTGAGTTTTCACTGCATAATAGCCATCTGTAAAGTGAATTGATAATTTAATGTTTTCAAAAATGAATGAGATGAGAGTTGTGGGAACCTTTGATTTGTAGATCAGTCACACAGAATAAATAACATAGGAGAGGGAAGCCTGAAGATTGGATGTTCCTTTAAGATTGGATGTTCCTTTGAGATTGGATCCTAAAATGTATGGAAGTTTTGATGACTCTTATTAACATAAAAAGAGCTAGTGCCAGAAATAAACTGAGTTACAGGGCACCCATTTGGGACTCCATCATTTTTCTTCTGTGTGTTGGGTCTTTCCTTTGCAGCTCTCCAGGGATCAATTGTTCTAACCCAGGAGAAAAGATCATCTAGTCTCTTTGTAAATGAAATCCAGAGCATGTCCAGGATGTGCAAAGGAGCACAACCTTTTGTGAATTATTTAACCCTTATTTCCAATATCCTTCACTAAGATGAAACAAAAAACAGTGTATTAGACAAATAGAATATATGATGTCACATTTGCAAAATGTCAGCCAAGTTCTGCACATGGTTGAGCATCCTTTGTTCATTATGTTG
Source organism: Apodemus sylvaticus (assembly GCF_947179515.1). NCBI lineage: Eukaryota > Metazoa > Chordata > Mammalia > Rodentia > Muridae > Apodemus > Apodemus sylvaticus. Next base: position 19,150,482 of record NC_067486.1, on the reverse strand, counting down.
TTCTGGTTGCTGTGCTGCTCTTAAGTGAATTCTAAGGAGAATAAAACACGAGAAGGGGTAAAAAAAGAAAGACTTAATCATTGTGATTTCAATATGCATGTTGTGAAGCAGTTCTCAACTGGCTGTGTTCACAGATTCATTGCATTATCACATAGTTTTCAAATGTCCATAAAGTTTAGTGAATGCTTTTAAACATAGAAGTGATATGGGGCTTGGCAAATTAAACAGTACCTTCATTCATTGTCTTATATGTTACTCTAGGGAATTATTTCCTTTCCTCTTTTTCAGGGAATAATGGAATAGTGCCTTCTATGAAGCATTACTTAGAATTAAAGTTACTGATGTACAGAATCACTGATATACATAATGAACCGTACTTTACAATCAAATGCAGTACCCTAGACCATTGTTTATGTAAAACACTTTGAATACATATCTGTTTGTGCTATTTTATATGACAACTACATGTTTCTGACTTCATGAAGCATTTATAGTTTATTGTTTTCAACACCAAATCTCTCCTTGGTAGATCAGGATCTAAGGTCTGTATGAACAGAGGAAAAATTTTCATTGTTAAATAGTTGCAGCATTATCTATGATAAGCTTGAGTCTATGAAACTATGATAAAAAATAATAATCTTTGTAGAATATGGATATTTATGATTTAATAATTATTCCAATACAACGTGGCTGCACTTAAAATGGCAAAAAATAAAATAAATTGATATTTACTAGAAATATTTCAAAAGACACGTGTACCACCATCTCTCCATCAATATATCATAAATATTCATTTGGTTTAATAAAGATTATAACATGTAATTTCAATCAATTGAAGTCAAATTTGCTATTTAATTTTAGATGAAGTTTTTCTGCTTCCTATCAACAGAGTTGTGTATTGTGAATCTATCAAAGGAAAACTACTCAAAATGTTATGAATCCAGAAGATAGGTGTTTACATTCAAAGAAATCAGCTAGAGAATGAGATGTTGAGCACAAAATTTCCATATTTTCTTTCAGCAACCAACAATTTATATGCATGGAGAATTTGTAATAAAATAAGCTAATGGAAAGATTGAAAGAGCCAGAGGATCAGGGAGTTTGCTGTGAAATGGTGTGTCCTAAAAATGTCAGGAGATATACCCATAAATTCTCACCATTACTGCCTAAACATGAGCTGAACAAGAACTGAATGCAGAGAGGGGAAAGCCAAGAGGCTTCAACCCTACACATCTCTACAGGCAACTAAGGAATGCTCCAAAAGGTAGTGTTGTCTTCCCTAGTAAAGAGCACAAATGTTAATTATCCAGAATCAAGTCATCAGCTCTGAAAATATATATAAAAGTAACATTATACAAACTGAACAGGTTGTACTTAGCAATACATATGTATATATATATATACATATATGAATGTAATAACAATTATAGCAATTAATGAAAAGATCACAAATATGAGTGTGAACAAGAAGAGTTATTATACGGGAGAGTGACAAGAGAGAAAGGGAAAGTAATAAGGTCGGTATTTTTAAAAATCTCAATATTAACAAGAAAATATGGTTTGATGTTAGTGGTACACAAAGCTTTGAAATGTAAGTTTATATGTTTTAAAATAGTACGGAAAATTGCTATATTCTTACATGAAGTATTCTATTGTAACTCAAAAAACTACTTTCATGAAAAAAATACTTTGCAAATGTCCTATTATTATGAATTTAAACTGAACACAAGGATTCATTATTTTTCTAGGATGATATAAAGAAATATGCATGTCTGCTTGCCTCAGATAGAAAGGGTACTCATAAACACAAAGGTTTCTATCCCAGTTATTTATGGAATCATATAAAACTTAAAGTCAGCTATCTCACAGGAAAGTTCCCTTGACAACTTAAGGGCAATGACATTACCAGCATGTCTTGCTCTGCTCAGCTCTTGGCTCTTAAATGACCTGTAGAAGGACAGGAGATCTCCTGAATACCTTGTAACCCTTTTGAGGTTCTGTCCTTCCTCCTTTTCTTTAAAGGGGAAAACTAACAGTGTATCATAAAGGTTATCACAATGGCTGATATTCATGACAGCAAGAGCTGTGTTCTACCAAGAAGAACCAGATACTATAATAATAATAATCTGTGTTTGCTATAATGTGTCAATTCATTAATGAGAGCAATGTTCGAGAATAAAGAATACATACAATCCTTTTTTCTGTTTATTTTTATTCGATATATTCTTTACATTTCAAATTATTTCCCCTTTCCTCAATGCCCCCTCCCCAAAAGTCCCATAAGCCCTCTTCCCTCCCCCTGTTCCATAATCTACCCTTTCCCACTTCCCTCTTCTGGTATTCCCCTATTCTGCTGCACTGAGTCTTTCCAGATCCAGGGGCCACTTATTCCTTGCTCTTGGGCCATCATTTGACATGTGGATTGTGTCTTGAGTATTCCAAGTTTCTAGACCAGTATCTGCTCATCAGTGAGTGCATAGCATGAGTGTTCTTTTGAGACTGGGTTGCCTCACTTAGTATGATGTTCTCCAACTCCATCCATTTGTCTAAGAATTTCATGAATTCATTGCTTCCAATGGCTGAATAGTACTGATTGTGTATATATTCCACACTTTTTGTATCTATTCGTCTGTTGAGGGACATCTGGGTTCTTTCTGCTTCTGGCTATTATAAATAGGGCTGCTATGAACATATTGGAGCATGTATCCTTATTGCATGCTGAAGAATCCTCTGGGTATATGCCCAGGAGTGGTATAGCAGGGTCCTCCGGAAGTGTCATGCCCAGTTTTCTGAGGAACCTGCAGACTGATTTCCAGAGTGGTTGCACCATCTTGCAATCAGTGGAGGAGTGTTCCTCTTTCTCCACATCCTTGCCAACACCGGCTGTCTCCTGAGTTTTAAATCTTAGCCATTCTGACTGTTGTGAGGTGAAATCTCAGGGTTGTTTTGAACTGCATTTCCCTTGTGACTAATGATGTTGAACATTTCTTAAGGTGCTTCTCAGCCACGGGATGTTCATTAGGTGAAAATTCTTTGTTTAGCTTTGTATCCCATTTTTAATAGAGTTATTTGGTTTTCTGGGGTATAACTTCTTGAGTTCTTTGTATATATTGGATATTAGCCCTCTGTTGGATGTAGGGTTGGGGAAGATCTTTTCCCATTTTGTTGGTTGCCATATTGTCCTTTTGATGGTATCCATCGCTTTACAGATACTTTGTAATTTTATGAGGTTCCACTTGTCAATTCTTAATCTTCCAGGATAAGCTATTGGTGTTCTGTTCAGGAACTTTTCCCCTCTACCCATGTGTTCAAGGCTCTTCCCCAGTTTCTTTTCTATTAGTTTAGTGTGTCTGGCTTTATGTGGAGGTTCTTGATACACTTGGAGTTGAGCTTAGTACAAGGAGATAAGAACGGATGGATTTGCATTCTTCTGCATGCTGACCTCCAGTTGAACCAGCACCATTTGTTGAAAAGGCTATCTTTTTTCCATTGGATGGTTTTAGTTCCTTTGTCCAAGAACAAGGGATCATAGGTGTGTGGGTTCATTTCCGGGTCATCAATTCTATTCCATTGATCTATCTGCCTGTCACTGTACCAATACCTTGTAGTTTTTAACACTATTGCTCTGTAGTACTGCTTGAGGTCCGGGATACTGATTCCCCCAGTTCTTTAATGTTGAGAATAGTTTTAGCTACCCTGGGTTTTTTGTTATTACAGATGAATTTGGGAATTGCTCTTTCTGCCTCTATGAAGAACTGAGTTGGGATTTTGATGGGGATTGCATTGACTCTGTATATTGCTTTTGGCCGGATGGCCATTTTAACTATATTAATCCTTCCAATCCACAAGCAGGGAAGATTTTTCCATTTTCTGAGGTCTTCTTCAATTTACTTCTTCAAAGACCTGAAGTTCTTGTCATACAAATCTTTCACTTGTTTGGTTAGAATCACACCAAAATACTTTATATTGTTTGTGGCTATTATGGTGTCATTTCCCTAATTTTTCTCAGTCTGCTAATCCTTTGTGTATAGGAAGGCTACTGATTTGCTTTAGTTGATTTTATAACCAGTCTCTTAGCTGAAGTTGTTTATCAGCTGTAGGAGTTCTCTTGTGGAGGTTTTTGGGTCACTTAGGTAGACTATCATATCATCTGCAAATAGTGATAGTTTGACTTCTTCCTTTCCAATTTGTATCCCTTTGACCTCCTTATTTGTCTAATTGCTCTAGCTAGTACCTCAAGTACTATATTGAAAAGATATGGAGAGAGGGGCAGCCTTGTCTAGCCCCTGATTTTAGTGGGATTACTTCAAGTTTCTCTCCATTTAGTTTGAAGTTGGCTACTGGTTTACTGTATATTGCTTTTACTATGTTTAAGTATGGGCCTTGAATTCCTGTTCTTTCCAAGACTTTTAGCATGAAAGAATGCTAAATTTTGTCAAATGCTATTTCAGCATCTATTAAAATGACTATGTATTTTTTCTTTGAGTTTGTTTATGTTGTGGATTGCATTGATGGATTTTCTTATATTGAACCATCCCTGCATATCTGGGATGAAGCCTACTTGATCATGGTGAATGATCCTTTTGATGTGTTCTTGGATAAGGTTGGCAAGAATTTTATTGGGTATTTTTGCATGTTCGTAAGGGAACTTGGTCTGAAGTTTTCTTTCTTTGTTGAATCTTTGTGTGGTTTTGTTATCAGTGCAATTGTGGCTTCATAGAATGAGTTGGGTAGTGTTCCTTCTGTTTCCATTTTGTGGAATAGTTTGAAGAGTATTGGTGTTAAGTCTTCTTTGAAGGTGTGATAGAATTCTGCACTAAAACCATCAGGTCCTGTGCTTTTTTTGATTGGAAGACTTTCTATGACCCCTTCTATTTCTCTAGGGGTTATGGGATTGTTTAGCTGATCTATTTGATCCTGATTTAATTTTGGTATTTGGTATCTGCCTAGGAAATTGTCCATTCTCTCTAGATTCTCCAGTTGTGTTGAGAATAGGCTTTTGTAGTAGAAGTATAGGCTTTTGTAGCAATCTACAGTAGGAGAGAGCAGACCCTTTAAGAGGCTGAGCCTTGTGGGATGTCAGCAGGTAGCTAGGACAATTCTTTGATGTGGATTGTAAGTCTCTACCCCTTTTTCCTCTCTTGTCCACAGATTTCCTCTACAATAGTTACCTGTCACGCTGTCCTGCCCTACCGCAGGTTCAAAGACCATGGTCATGGGTCAAAAGTTTCTAATTGGTGGGCAGAGAAAAAAAGCAGAAAGAGAACGTTTCCTCTTTTAAAGTTGATTATCTCAGGCATTTTGTTTCAGTGAGGGGAGGTTGACTAACATAAATGAGAAGGAGATGGCATTATCACTCACTGTCAATGGGATGTAAAATTATATAGCCATATAGTGAGGGGGGGTGCTGTTTCAGGTTAATTTGCTCAGATTTGGAGATTATATGACTGGAAACTAAAAGGAGCAGTCTTTTTCCCATTTAAGAATGTTAGTATCTCCTGCATGGTTTCAAAATCCTTTATAAATGGCTTTGGTGAAAAAATTTAGACTTAACGATTATTTTAGCGAATAAACAAAGGCTGTAAATAGCCGTGTTTTTGGAGGAATCCCTACAGGTCTACATTGCAGCAATTTTAGGTCCTGTGACAGTAGAATGCAGGAAAACAACCCAAATATTCACCACCCACAGTGGAGGGAACACAGGAGCTGTTAGTGGTCCTGCCCAGTGCTGTGATGCACAACCGTAAACACAAACATGCTGCACAGATGTGGATAAATTCCATGAGCATCCGGTAAGCCAAAGCACAGACACACTCTTTCCAAAAGAGACAGAGGCCCATCTCATTTTCTCCAAGATTATTCATGGTAAGAGTCTAAATTTTGTATCATAGAGAGGAAATGCTATGACGCTAAAACTATAGGAAAATAAGGACATAGTGACTGCAAAGGACAGACAGTAATTCCAGTGTGGCGGGTGGGGGAGGAGGGCTTGGCAAGCAAGCAGGAGGGCATGGCAAGCAAGCCAGAGGGCGTGGCAAACACTCAGGGGGCGTGACAAACTGGTAGAATAATGAGGCAACCCAAAAGCAATTTAGACAGGGCACAGACATTTAGTAATTAGGTAGAAACATGCATCCCTGTTGAAAACAAAATGCGTTTAATCTGGAAACATAACCGTATTTTTGGTAGAAGCACTCTCTATGATAACAATAAACATTATTTCAAAACCAAAGAATCACATACACTTTCAATAGCAATTTGCTGTTTTTGCGAATGAAATCTGATAGACTGGGTTTGTTGATTGCCTTAGTTAGGGTTACTAACACTGTGATAAAATACCATGACCAAAACAACTTGAGGAGCAAAGGGTTTATTCTACTAATGCTTCTACATCAACAGCTCATCATCAAAGGAAATCAGGATAGGAACTCAAACTGGGCAGGAACCTGGAGGCAGGAGTTGATGCAGAGCCCATGGAGGGGTGCTATTTACATGTTAGCCTCCATGGCTTGCTCAGGTTGCTTTCTCATAGAAGCCAGGACCACCAGCCCAGGGATGGCACCACTCATAATGTGCTAATTCCTCTGCCATCAATCATTAACTAAGACATGCCCTGCAGGTGTGTTTTGCATGTTGGGGTTCAACTGTGTTTCCCTGTCCTGTTTCCTCGCTCAGGATGTCCAGAAGCTGCTACACAGCAGACTGGAAGGATGGAGTGAGAGGGATGAGACAGGCTGGTCTGAAGGTAGTGAGTTATCTCAGTTGATTGTTCACAGTCAGTTACAGATGGAACTCCATGTTGTGGATAGCCCTGGGCTTTAATTTTGATGCTAATTCCACTCTTCAGAAGGGCTGCAGATGAGGAGTTTCCATGTGAACCTTCTCCCCACCTTAACTTTTCAAATAAAGGCTTGAGCCAATGATTGTACAGGAGAAAATAGGAGGAGCTGAGAGTCTAGAGGAGGAGGGAGGAGCAACGTGTGGGGGGAGAGAAACAGGAAGAGGAGGAGCTACCAAGATCAATGGAGAGGTGGCAGAGAGAGAAGCTTGTGGCCTGGAGAAATGGCAAGTTATATGGGATAATATAGAAAAAAAGTAATAGAGTAGTATAGTGGGAGATCTGCCTAATGTAGGTTTACAGCTAGTTTTGTTAACTGATTGAGTTGAGCTTTTTTTTTTTTACCGGGGTATTGGGTTGGAAACAAAGTAGCAACACTCCTGTTCTATACTCTCCCCACTTCTCACTACTGCACGTGACAGAGATAAATTAAGACAAAGCCCACCTACCCAGGAACTCCCGTAATGTCCTTTAAATTGGGCCTTAGGTGAACTCCCGTAATGTCCTTTAAATTGGGCCTGTGAGCTCACTTCGGGGTCTGTCTTGGTAATGGGAGACCCCAGCATGATAGACTTCTGCAGAATAAAACATTCTTTGTATTTACATAGTATTTGAGTCCAGGGTATCATTCTTCAGCAAATCATGAACCCTTACAGAAGCAGAGTCCAGAACAGTTGTAGAATCCCTGTCCGGATGGGAGTGAATTCTGGGGGAAGGGGTGAGTGGTATGTGTGTGTGTGGGGGGGGGGGGGGAGAAGACCTTCTCTGACTAGATGAAACAGCTTCAGTTGCAAAAGTGTCTCCATGAGATCTAGTTGTGGGGGATTTCCTCGGTTGGTGATCAAGGTGGGAGGGCCTCTTGTCGATGGTGCCATCCCTGGGCTGGTAGTCTTGGGTTCTATAAGAAAGCAAGCTGAGCAAGCCAGGGGAAGCAAGCCAGTAAGAAACATCCCTCCATGGCCTCTGCATCAGCTCCTGTTTCCTGACTTGCTTGCGTTCCCGTCCTGACTTCCTTTGGTGATGAACAGCAACATGAAAGTGTAAGCTCAATAAACCCTTTCTGCTCCAACTTGCTTCTTGGTCATGATGTTTGTGCAGGAATAGAAACCCTGACTAAGACACCACACCTTTAAAATATGACTGAGGACTTGTCTGGAAGATTGGAGGCAAATATTTTTTTCAGTGTTGGGAAATCATATCTAGGTCCTTATACTTGACAGACAGACGCTCTGATAATGAGCTATGTTCCCAGACTTAGATAACACTGTAATAACTATAGATAACTAAATAAAGTTAGTTCTAGTTTATTAGGCATTAAGTCCATTCCAGAGAAACACATACACACTTTTCAGTACAAAGGTGGAAGATATTCCAGATGAAAAGAGCCCCATATAATTCAAAACAACACCAAAGTAAAAGTTCAAATAATTATTGCACAGGGAAGAGAAGTGTCAACAATTTTAAAGCTCTTTAGGGATGTATTTATTAACCAAAAAAGAATCCTTCTTGTAGTAATATTGTTGGCAAAGTGGGCAGAAAGAAATGTAATGTCAGGTGTTTTAGAAAAAAATGATATGAAATAAAATTCTAAACCATGATAGGTGGGGGGTGGGGTGGGGAAGAGGCTTGGCTTTATAAACCATTACAAGCTAAGTCAAGGAAGATTTGTGTGACAACCTTGGTTAACGATAGTAGTTGCTTTATGATGAATACATAGTTGCCATAGTTGAAAATGATGGTGGCTCCCCTTTACTTCTTGGAGGGTGTTGGCCACCAGTCTAAGAGGACAAGGGGGAGCAGTGGTGGGGAGCGAGGTTCCAATGGCCGTGAGTTTGGTGGAATGACCCCTGGAGACCACTGCATCTAGGCAAATTCAGGGAGAGGGTATATAAGGGCTTCTTAAAGGGTACATGTAGAAAGGATTAATTGGTCATAGTATCAAATGATCAGGAAGAACTGGTTGGTTATAATACAACACGTAGTTATCACATGGGCAGGAAGCCAGAGTGGGATGCATTCACTGAGCCATGAAGCCTTGCAGATTTCTCAGTACAAGGTCACCTTTCAGCCAAGGCCAGACAAGGCTAGCCACCTGTGTTCAGGGACACTCTCCAGACAAAGACAAGCAGAGACAGAGAAGATCCATTGAGAAAGGGTGACATGCAGACTTTCCTTAAGAAAGTGCTGAAAGTTCTACCTCTGGATCAGCAGGCACCAGTAAGGGAGAGTAACACTGGGCTTGGCTTGAGCATCTGAAACTTTGAAGCCCACCGAGAGACACACTTCCTTCCAAAGGCCACACCTACATCAACAAGGTCACACCTCCAGGAATGGCAGTCCCTATGGGTCTATGGGGCATGACTTCATGAAACAAGGAGGGCTATGTGAGGCCCTAGGAGAAACCTGTTGTTTCTATGCTAGTCAGTCAGTCATAACCAAGGAAACCCTAGCTTTGGTAAGAAATAATCTTAAAACACAATACTTAGACCAGCGAAAAATAAATAAATGTTATCAATCCTATTCAGCTGGTGCCCCTGTCGATTTTTCTTTCAGATCCTCTGGTCTCCTAAAACTCCTCCTGACACCACTCACATTGAGCCATAAATCTGGTGCGCTACAAGTTTTGTCTCTAATAGAAAGTATTAAGATACTTGTCCTCTACTGGCATGGTCAAATCAAATGACAGACAGAAATGACCATTCCCCAACCAGGATCCAAAGGGGCCACATAAGACAATAGGTAATGGATGGACCAGCATAGCTCCATCTTGTTACAGGGTCAAAATAAGTTCCTCTCTGTTTACTGTGAATTTTAAGTTTCCATTTCCTGGAATTTGACTTGTTCCCCATCCTGACCCTGCTTTGACTTCTGCCATCTACAAAACCAAAAAATGTCCTGTCAAGTAATCTTAAATGACTTCTGTATTTCGCTTGCCAAGTCCTTTAGGAAGTCCTTCAAGCCTTGGAGACCAGCCCTCCCACCTCCAGCATTGTGGGTTTGAGTTGTACACCCTCACATCCCTGTCTTTAGACTTGTTCTCTGAAATCCCGCCTTAGAGAGAGACAGCAGCAGTACTGGCTTTGCTATGCACAGAAGTAATACTTGCTTTAATTCAATAAGTAAAGGCCAATAGTCTTTGCTTTCATTTGGTGGGATCAACAGACATCCTACCATGTTGGTCATTTTGAGGTTAAGAGGCTTAACAATTGATTGCCTCCTTCACTTGGCAGCTTCTATAAATATGCTGGATTTAGTGTCACACCGAGCCCAAATTCTCTGTGTCCCAAAGTACTTGGTGTTTTCAGCAATAGAACATTATTTAGATGTTAGAAATAGATCCAGGCATGGTAGTCCTTGATCTCATCATTTAAGACAAGAGAAAAGAGAAGTTATTTGAATTCAGTGTCAGTCCAGCAAAGTCTATGTAGCAAACCCTGGCCTGTGAAATACAAACAAATTAAGTACTAGAAATGGACAAAGTAATTATTAATTGAGTAGTTGGAAACATTGGAGAGTAAAACCACATTTTCAGAAGTCTTTAATTTGGGCTCAGAGTGAGGTCTGTGGTTCTCATAGTGTGAAACAAGAGACATTCTTTGATCTATCCTGAGTGTCTCATTCCAGCGGTTTTCTATAGTCAATCAAATCTCAAAAGGCTTGTGCCTAACATGGACCAAGTAAAATTATGTCCTAATTATTATTACTAGTGCTGTGATGAAACACCATGACCAAAGCAAACTTGGAAGGAAAGGCTTTATTTGGCTTATACTTCCCTCTCACTGTTTATCATGGAGGGATAACGGACTCAAGTAGGGAAGGAACTTAGAGACAGAAGTCTATTTACAGGCCACAGAGGAATGATGCATACTGGTTTGCTCCTCATGGTCTTGCTCATCCTTCCTTCTTTGATTTTTTTTCAAGACAGGGTTTCTCTGTGTAGCCCTGACTGTCTTGGAACTCACTCTGTAGACCAGGCTGGCCTTGAACACAGAAATCCACCTGCCTCTGCCTCCCAGAGTGCTGGGATTACAGGCGTGCACCACCACACCCTGCTCTCATCCTTCTTTCTTATAGAACCCATGGCCACCAGCCCACTTGCAGCACCACCCACAACAGGCTGGACCCTTCCCCATCAATCACCAATTAAGAACATTCCCTACAGACTTGCCTACAGCCCAGTCTTAGAGTGGCATTTTCTAAACTGAAGATTCTTCCTCTCTGATGACTCTAGCTGTGTCACGATGACAAAAAACTAGCTAACATGTCATATGCTTTGCATAAAGGGGAAATTAGTTTAATATATATGTGGATACCCCAAAAGCATTTTAAGTTCATTTGCAGTGTGTGTAAACAGTTGAATGCCATATCGGAATTAATTCTCCATGCGCCATTGAAATAGGAAAATTAAAAAATATTTTAGGATAATTCTTGACTTTTTGGAGTCTGACAGTATCAATCTGAAACAAAAGGCAGACCAGGATTCTGTTAATCCAATGAGAAGCTGAGCATGCCGCAGTCGTTCCTTCTGTGCTGCCTTCCTTGCAGATGAAGGCAGCATCATAGGGAGGGATTTTAATATAGAGATGGTGCTTGAAGAAATGTATGGGTGGTTCCAAGGGCCAGCCCCACCTTGGAGTAGGTTCTGAGGAAAGGGTGTTCAGGAATGGTTAATGACTCAAATTCAAATTGTCGAGTACAGGCTTATAGCTTGTATTCTGCTTGAAACAGCTCTCTCTGGAGATCTCGAAATAGTTCATCCAGATAGCTCAGCTCTTGAAGACCAAAACCCAGACTTTTATTTATATATCAGTTCAATTGTCCATCCCAGGTTCCCTTTTGATTATCGGCATTCTATAACCCTAGCCCCTTGACTCCTAGGAAAAGACTTTTTTTTTTTTTAACATTTCAAATGAATTTATCTATTTGCCTGCCTTTGTAAGCACAGACAGTAAGTTTAGCTGGGTGGAATCCCATTCTGAAATTACCATTCCCACCATGCCTGGACCTAAACTCACCCTATCCCAGGCTGCCCTTAAGCTCAGGAATCTGCCTGCCTTTGTAAGCATAAACAATACACTTAGCTGGGTAGGATCTTTCCCTGTGATCACCACTTCCTAAATGTCTTTTATCCTTCCTGAATATCTTTCTGACAACCTGACTCGAAGTGTATCTGCCTTTGTTCTTTTAAGTCAATGAAGCTCCTTATACAATTCATATTGCATCTTGATGTATTTTGCATATTTGAAAAATTATATAGTTTTGAACTCATATTTACAGAATTCTTTCCCACAACTTTAAGGCTGCCCTGAAGGTCTCAGCATTTACTATTTTTTGCTAAGGGTATAGACAAACCCTTTATCTCCCTGACTCTTGCTGTCTCTGATTATCATGGAGTCATTAACTTTGGCAGAGAGGATGTTCGTGGATAACTTGGGCAGGGAGACTATATCCAGATAACCTGGGCAGGGAGAATATTTCCTGAAGGAGGAACATGAAGGAATATATATTTTATAATATATATTTATATTATAAATAATGATATATATTTATAATATTTATACAAACAAGTCTCATACACAGAAAATGTCATAGAATCCCCACAACCTGCTGCCTCTGCTTCAGGAGTGGGAAGCCATGTCACACAGTTCCTTCCACATGGCCATGCAGAACTCAACAGGATGGCATGGGGGTTGTATGACAGGATAGAGCAGTATGCCCTGGGAAATCAGCTGATTTAAAAGTTTAAAGTAGGACTCACTGTTACCATAGAACCTGCATGACCATCATGATTTAATGTTTCTGATCATGACTTTGTAAAAATATGGCTTTCTCTCTCAGCTCTTTTTCCAAACCACATAGAGATGTCTGTACTCATGAAAGGCTTAAGGTACAATAGTTGGGTAGGTTCTGAGCTATTCTACTCCACAGTGCTGGCCTGGTCTACTCCCCAGTTTTGTGGCATGTTATCTGCCCTCTTAGTTTCGCCCTGTCTTCTTTGTTCATCCATGTCCTGTTGGCAACTCTCCAGTCCCCACCTGATACCCTCTCTCCCTCTCTCCCTCTCTCCCTCTCTCCTTTTCTCTGGGCCCAGAGGTCCAGCATTTTCCTTTCTTGCCCAGCTATTGGTGGTTCAGATATTTGATGACCCATCAGAAAGTGATGGAGTTTACAAAATACTGAGTCAGTAGATACTTGAAAATAATCATAATACCAGAGTCTGGACTACAACCAAACCTATGGGCAGAGAAATTAGAATTTAAATACAAAAGTTCCTCTACATGACTTCTTATAAGAAGAGAGATCTGAAGGTGGAAACAGGAGCGTTGAAATAAAATGTAGAGGAAAGGTGTTCTGCTGCAAAATCTTACAATGTTGAGTATTTAACCCAGCTAAAGATTATTATCCATTAAGTAGTTCCTAAATTTTTATAATGAAAATAAAACTACAGTTTTTACATTTCCCTTCTGCCTCCCTGTCTCTCAGATCTTCAGCATCTTTTTCTTTAATGATACACATTTATAGATAAATATATAAATGTGTGCCTACACTGTGCTGAGTCTGTTCAGTGATGCTTACTTGAGGCCTGAACACTGGGTGTTGGATCACCAGGTAAGGGACTAATTCCTGGGACAATGAATTCTCCCTAAGTTGTTCTTGTAAGTTGCTGAAGAGTCAAGAGTAACTTCAGGCATTGGTCTGCTGCCCCCTTCTTATTGCAGGTCATGCTTTCCCCTTTCCCAGTTCCCCCCTCCCCATATGTCCCATAAGTTCTCTTCTCTACATCCATTCTCCAATCAAATGATTCCCATGAAGAAGGAAGAAGAGGGCCCTAATCCTGGAAAGGCTTGATCCAGCATTGTAGGGGAGTACCAGGACAGAGAAAAGGGAGGGGGAATGATTGAAGATCTACATTTTTTACAGCTGCAATAAAACCACATGGCATGCATAAGCCCCTTAAATGTGGAGATAAGACTTTTAAAAATCTTAGAATAGCCCCAGCAACCTGCTATTTGCCACACCCTGGGTTTGAGAACTAATCCTCAATTCATGAATTGCTTATTATTCCCTGAACATCTATCTGCTCATGGATTTATGCCCACACCTTTTCAGGGTCCTGTTGTCAGCTCTGACTGAGCCTGACTGGAAACCTAACCAGTTAGAAGTGTTCCCACCCCCACCCCCCCAAGTGGCTTTTGGTTTATTTCTGGCGTCGGTGATCCTTTCCTCATTATCTGTGCACCCTGTGACCTCAACAGCTGCCTATAGCTCTTTGTGTCAGGATCAGTCCCCATGATGTTGCACCCTTCACTCTACAATGCCCAATGGCATTGTCTGTGTTCTGTTATCCTTTAGGTAGCCATATTGTTGTGGTTTCATGGCTGCAGCTTCCATGTCATTTCTAGAAGACACCACCCTGCAGTTATTAGGATAAATATGCAGAATTGATCAGGAATCACAGTGGTTTAGTAAAGGGTCAGTTGTAGGTTCTGCCATAAAATCCACATCCTCAGTAGCCATGAGTAGTTTGCTAGGAAATCCAGTACCAGACAGGATTTCCTTCCTGTCGAGCAAGCCATTGTTTAAGTCCAATTTGAAAGACCAGTTACTTCCTGATAGAAGTGCCACTATTGACCCTTTGGGACACACATCCAACCTTGTTGGTCACTTGGTGGTTAGCAGGCATCATGACTGTATCCCTCCATTGGCAGCTTCTACAGCACCTGCCAGGATTATGAAAGCTGGGCATCATGGAGGTTGTAGTGTCACATCCAACCCAAAATTTCTGTCACATAACCCAAGTACATTGTTTTCAGCAGTAGCACAATGCCTTCAATTCCTGGGAAGTGACCGAGAGAAGCATTAGTCTATATTGTTTTGGAAGTCTCTTGGATGCCCATAACCAGAGACTCAAATGGCTTCTCATGCCGGGGTTATGAGTGTTTGGTTTAGGAGCCTTTGGTTTCAGGTTATGTCCTATATTGAGGACTTGGTACGTTCTGGGTTACTAAAGGGATGGGTTTATTCTCTGACTCCTGAGGTTTAGGGTGTGTCCTTGGTTGCTCTGGGGTCATTTTCTGACTGGGCTGCTTTCTTATCAGGCTTTGTTCTGGTGTTCTGTCATTTAGGTTTTGCCCAGGATTCTTTGATTCCAGAGCTACCTTTGTCTTAGGTTTGAGCCCACGCTAAAAAATGCACATATTTAGTGGTAGGACCTCTGTGTATACACACCAAGGCTTACTGGTGGAGTTTCTCACAAGTTTTGAATCCCCAGATCAATCTGTCAACAGACAAATGAACAAAGAATGCAATAAAAGCATTAGTTAAGATGATCACTAGAAATCCTGTCTCCATCCCTGGAAAGTCTGTTCTAAGTCACTGATGTCTGTGAACTGCAAACACCCTTCCCTCTTATGCTGGCTCAAGTGCATTGCATTTAGAGTCTGCAAGCCCCTGTCCAGGAGTGCAAGCAGAGAAAATAAAACCTGTGAGCATGGATGTCTAAATGTAAGGAAGGATGTCTAAATGGTTCATAAGACCATGGTTTTCTTCCAAGGCCGGTGGCACTGGGAAGATTGTCCAGGGATGAAGACTAGGGAAATGGGAGGCAGAGATGTGTGTAGTGGGATAGTGAATACAAATCACCTGTGTGCCCAAGATAATCAGGGGAAGCCCAGGCTTTTGTCAGCCTTTATGTCCTCTAATTCAAGGGACACAGAATACTTTACTGCTCCTTTGACGTGATTCTGTACCTGACTGTGTTGGGGAACCATGCATGGAATATCACTGTGAGTGCATTCCTCTGCATGAGGAGAATCACTGGAAAACACTTTCCAGATGCCTGGTGCCCTGTGGCCCACACCAAACCTACTCTGCCTTCTCTGCCCTCCAGCCCTTCATCATAACTCCTCTAAAAACTGTTGCATTTTGGCACCAGAAGGGGCTGGTTACTGTCCCCACAGTTTAGAAATTTTAGCCCCATGATTTTGGGACTAGATAGGACTCCAGCTTGCTTGGCCCTTGGGAGAGTCCAGCTATAGGCAAAAATGTAAACTATGGGCAGAGGTACACTCATCTTCAGGATGAGGCATGAGCATACAGATATGTGCCATGGATAGACACAGCAGGTGGGGAAGAGATGTGCTAGCTATCCACACTTGCTGTTTGTAACCATCACAACCTGTTTTAAGTAGTTCAATTAAGGACTTAATACCATCATTCAGAAATACAGCAAAAGAGTCAAACATTTCAGAAAAAAAATGGTAGCAGATGAAACATATATTAAAATCCTTATACACAATTCTAGGGCATGAAATGCCCTATAAATAAGGAGACAAGGCCTCTGAACTGTATTGTATATAGAAATGAAGGTAGAGGTTTATAGAAATCAGGGAATAAGTTTGGCTACTTCTCCTTAGGCTCTGGTGAAACTTTCAGGAAGCATGGACAACTATGTCTCAACAGTTACCACCAAAGGAGGGATTTCAGGGTTTTCCATTAAACAGTTGAGTTAAAATTGTGTCTGTGCTCCTGGATCATCACATTCTTAATCCATTGGATTACTTGGAGTTTTAATTGGGGCTGGATGAGGATCAAGGTCAACAGGGAGTATCTAGAGAATGAGATGTCAGGATAAGTGTTTGGAGCACAGTCTTGCAATTTGGGAGAGCAATGTTAAGTATCAGACCACCAAAGCTTGTCATTGTAGTGATTCCAACTTCCTCTAAGGTCTTGAGAATACACACACACACACACACACATACACACACTCACAGGATCATCTTGCTCTGGATCTCTCAAAGACAAGATAGCAGCTGGGCACATAATGGCTACTGAGTGCGGCCCACACACCCAGTACGCCAAAGTCTGCCGAGACTGTTTTTCTAGTGTGGTCCACACATTTGGTGGTTCTGGATCCTCCGAGGTGAGCGTAACTCCTGGGTCTGATGAAGGAAGGCATGGCCCACAACCCCTCTTGGTGGCATGGAGAGTCCAGCTTATACTGCTATGGATTGAGTGTCAGTCATCAGTTTAGGAAGACTTGTGAATGCATCTAAGATTTTTTAGTAAACTAAGTCTAACCTGGAGAGGGGGTTTGGATAAGGCAAGCCCTGATAAAGCCTGGCTCCTTTGCAGTAAGCATAGTACTGAGTCATATGAAGAGAGGATGCGGCCCACACACCCTTGAATTTAAGCTGGACCCAGTGTACTCTGTGCTCAGGAAGTTGCCAGGATGTCACTTTATGGCTTTTGCCATCATTGCACTCATTAGACAAGCTCCCCTTGTGGTTAGGCTGTGTCCAACTTTCCTGGGGTAGAGGCTATGGCCTTGGTCACACTTGAGGTCAGCTTTTCCTTGATCTCTGGAGGACCTCATCTAGAAAGACCTGGGCACGGATATCTGAGTGTGACCCCCGCACCTTTGATTCAAAGGTGTCCCCTTGTTATGTTCATGTGTTGCCAAGACCACTTGATGCAATTGTATGATCTTAACACCTGATGTGAGAGTGCTGGAAGAATGCCATACAAAGCCCATAAATCATAATGGTATACAAGGAGTTTCCAGATTATCATTGATGAGAGTTCATAAGTTATGATCTGTTGTCATTTGTGCAGGAATGGTTGTCAGTGAGTCCAAATATCTTGTATGATATGGCCTGGATCACAAATGAGGCTTTGTTTTGTTCAGGTTGTGGTGTCATCCTTGCTCACATGTGGTAAGGATGAAGCCTGAATTGAATGAAGTATGTATTTGTAATCAAGATTCAGCTTATCAATCACTACAGTACTTGAAGTTTTGTGAGTCTGAGATTATTAATGAAGAAGTTAGGATGTATCTTAATTGATGAATTGATGTTTAAATAATCATAGTATCAATAGAAATTAAGACCTTGAGTCATATCATGTCATGGTACACTAACCACAATGTTGTTTCATTTTAGGCTTGACCAGCCCACACTTCTTGGTTTGGGCCAAGGTTTCTTTGGGTAATGGTTAATCCAAGAAAATTTCAGTGTTACATTTGGGCCTAAACTTCAAGTTCAGGGTCTAGCCTTTATACATTTTCTTTTCATATGTCCTGTCTGTCTCCTGAGTCAGAGTTTGGATTAGCAATATTCTTTTCTTAGCTTGGTCCAGGCCTACATCTACATCCCATTCTTGCTTAGGGTCCAGGCTTCTTAGAAGTCAGGGCCTAGGTCCATATCTCTTCTACTTTAGGCCTGGACATATTGAGGATTAGGGATAGGCCCAGGCCACATTTTTGTGTTGGCCCAGGCCTCTTCAGGGTTAGGTTAGGCCCAGTCCCACATCACTTGTTTTGGCCCAGGCCTATTCAGAGTTAGGGATAGTCCCAGGCCCACATCTATTCTTGTTTTAGATCTGGGCATCTTCATGGTCAGGGATAGGCCCAGGCCCATATTTCTTCTTTGGACCTGGGCCTCTTCAGGGTCAGGGATAGGCCCAGGCCCATATTTCTTCTTCTTCATGCCCTGGCCTCTTCAGGGTCAGGGACTGGCCCAGGCCCATATTTCTTGTTCTTTGGGCCCAGGCCTCTTCAGAATCAGGGATTGGACCAGGCCCATATTTCTTCCTTTTTGGGTCTGGGCCTCTTAAGGGTCAGGGATAGGCCCAGGCCCATATTTCTTCTTCTTTTGGCCCAGGCTTCTTTAGGGTCAGGGGTTTGCCCAGGCCTACATTTTTACTTGTTTTGGGCCTGAGCATCTTTAGGGCCAAAGGCCCATATCTCTACTCTTTTGGGGCCCAAGAATCCTCAGGGTCAGGGATTGGCCCACTCCCACTTCTCTACTTTTGGATATGACTTCCTTCAAGGTCAGAATTTGGCCAGAGCACACACTTATTTTTGGTTGGACTTCTTTCATTTCAGGCTCGCTTATATAGGTCCAGAAATCTTCAGGGTCAGAGTATCTGATTTTTATTTAGGGTTGAATTAGAGGATAGTTTTGAGCCTATATTTGTCCAAAGCTACTTTGTTGTTAGCCTTGATCTATGGTCAATATTCCTGGGAATAAAAGAGACAGATGTTGGTAGAGTATTTAGTATCCTGTTCTGGCATCTGTAATATACTCAGAACATCATTGACCTATCCTCTAGGAAACATGCTCAGACATTGACACATATAGTTCACAGTCCAGATAAACAAATTACGCATTATACAAATAGAAAGATTAAAAAAGTTATCTGGAAAAGCCCTTCCTGTTGCATAACTTTCTGTGCCTGTGGTAGACAGGGCCCATGAACGCATATGGAAAGATTGTTGATTCTAAGTTATGAGAGCCACAAGAGTTTCACCAAGGACCCATGATGCATTTCCTTCCTTCTGGAGTGAGATTCCATGATGGAATATCACAGAAAATTAGGAGAAACAATAGAGGTTAGTTCTCCAAATGCCTTGGTAAGGCATTTGAGGTTGTGCAGATCGTCACGAGACCTCTTTTTTTCTGTATGTGATGGGTCTTCTTTCTGTGTCATACATGGCCATGCTCTGTGAGAATATCCCTCTAGTCCTTGCTATTACCACTCCTCTCATGGTCACATCTGTCCTCTCCATCAAAATCTCTCAGACACTGAACTATGCCTTTGTCACCCCTTTCACAAAAAACCCTCTGTCAATTACATGTAAAAATGTGAGATCACACCTTTAGCCAAAGATTTCTCTGCACTGACTTACCTAAAAAGGATCCCTGCCACCTTCTTCTACAATGGAGTCTGCTGCCCTCAGAACTAGGGAACACCCATAACCATGAAAGTGACTCCTTATGTTAGGTCACAGAGACCAAGCCTCACTCTGTTTAGGAAAGCTCAAAGGATCCAGGCACACAGGTATCTTTTCAAATTGATTGAAATTTTGGCCTCCAACCTGTCTCTTCACCACCATTAAACACAGTTTGTAGGATTTCCGAAAAAGTAGCATTTCAGGAAGTTTCCCTCCAAGACCTCATCATCATGGTAGTCAATGACATCTGAGAATGTCATTAAAACAACTGACATGATCCTCTATACACACACATGTACACAGATTCATTCACAAATACATTAACACCCATAAATATAATTATGAAAAGGAGATGAAGAGAAGATGTGATGCCAGTGTCTGCAGCCATGCAGGGAAGGGCCCATGGGTTGAAAATAAAGATGATTCCTAGGAAGGTTCATGTTTAGAGAAGTCACAGAGAAGGTCCTGGTAAAGCACTTCCTTGTGTACCTATGTAGCATATATTCCTTGAAAGGGTGACATAGGGGGCGATACAACTACATAAATGTAGTTGATCATTTATAGGTTTGTGCTTTGAATCTGAAGACCTGATACTGGCTTGAGAGTGTCTTCCAGAAGTCTCTCTTCCTGCCATGTATATAGTAGTGTCTTCTCCCTGAGTCCACACATAGCATATCATTTGGCAGGCACCTTGTATTTATTTGTTGTGTTAGATAAGGAACACCTCAAGAACTTCACTGAGCCCGTCTCTGCCATTCAAGTCCTTGTTCCTGCTCTTTCCTGCATGCCTATATAACCGAAGGCACATGCGCTCCCATATATACACTACCAGATCATGCACACTAACATGCAATTTAAATATAATTATGTATAGTGTGCAGGGTTAGGCAAAGTGTTGGAATGATAATACCTGCTTTCAGTCATACTGGAGACAATCCCTGGACATAAAAGACAAGATTATTACTATGAAGAAGCAAAGTCCCTTCAGAACCCCAGGGAGTAGGACTCAGGAGCATAGTCAGGAGAGTAGGACTTCCCTAGACACTATGGGCTACCATAGCTGATAGTTGTCCCTGGCTTAGGACAAAATTGCAGAGCTTCATCCTGCACCAGTCTGGAGCCTGGAATCTTTTCATATGGTACAAGCTGGGTGTGGTCATTCCCTGGGCTTATTCTCTGGTGAATTGTGTATTCTCCCTGATGTGCCCATGTGCGTGCATGAGTGAGCGCATGTGCACACACACACACACACACACACACACACACACACACACACACATGCTGCTGATACTGCAACTGTTGCTACTGCTTTAGCCCAGATCCTGTTAAAGGATCTTCAAGGATCACATTATGCTTCATACACTTCCCCTCCTCTCTGCCAGTATAGCAGCACACTGAGGTTAAGTCAGGACTTCATCACAGGGATCTGTATATATTTCTCCCAAACTACAGCTCAAAACACCTGCAATTCCTTCCAAGTCCCAGACCATTACTGAGTTCCCTCACACCAACACCATAGACTTTAACCATGGCAATGGGCTATTATATGAGGTAACAGAAGCCTGACCACACCTCTTTCCAGCCTCTTCCTATGTGCCTAGATTTAACATGAGGAACAACCATGCTTTCCCTCTCAAAGCCTGGCCATAATTACTCTGTCTCATGTAACTGTGTGTATATTTGTAGAGCAAATTCTGTGGCATCATCCCATGTCCTTTTCATGCACTTTCACATATATGGATGTGGACCTACAGACATGAGCACGCACATAAGCACACATACAACACACAATCGAAGTAAAATCATGTATCTCAGTAGAGAATGAGCAAGGAAGGTGTTGTCATGGTGTTTTCCATGATACTGACATTGATGTTTGTCTCATATTGTGGCAGCTCTCTGAATAAAAAAGGAAAAGATTGCTACTGCCAGGGACTAAAAATCCTCAGGGAAGATCAGACACCAGTGCCAGGGATGCTTTGTCCCCTTCCCAGGACAAGCTCTCAGTGATGGTCAAATGTGGGCCTGGCAACAGCACTGCTTCCTCCTTCCTGTGCTAGGCTGGGAGCTCAAGTCCTGGTCCAGATACCTGTTTGTGGCTTCTTTCTAAGACCTCTCTTCCTGGTGAGTGAGGGGTTCTTCTCCCTGCAGTCTTGAGTGGCCAGTCCCTCTACTGTGAAATCTCTGATCTCTTTCTAGTTCTCTTAGGATGTGCTGTCTTCAGTAAGAAACACTTCAAGTCCCTTTCCATGTTTAAGTCTCCCCCATTTAAGACTCCAATGAAGAAGTGCCTTGTACCCAGTGAGTTACTCACCTGATGAATTTCAGGTAATCCATCCCAGGAAACAGCCCAAACTTGGGCAGACACATGTGCTCAGTATGAAGTCCAGCCCTCTTTGCTAAACTCTGAATTGTTCTCTGGCTAAAAACTCTGCTGTTACTAGGTGATGTCACAGAGGCCTTGCCTCACAGCACTCTGAGAATCATAAAGGGCATCCAGACCTCAGTCATCTCCCAGCTTGGCCCATCCTGTTCTCTACAAACTGGTTCAAGCATCCTTGGAAACACTTAGCTTCGGGCAAGTATCTGGAAGTGTTTCTCAGAGACATTTCCCTGGGAATCACCCATAAGCATCTCCTGTTAGCTCTCCATTTTCCCACATCACCTTCACCCTTGAGAGGAGGAACACAGTAGACAGCACTGCTTCCTCAGCTCAAATGTTGGACCTCACACTCGGCCTCATCATCTTAGATCCTCTATGGCCACCGTGGTTTATTGCTGCCCCTTGGCCCCACAGGGTGCCCTTGTCAGCCTCTTCTCTCTGGCTCCAACAAAAAACACAGCATCTTTCCTACCTCACTTCTGTGCACCTTTAACCTTTTATATTGACTTGGGTTGTGGGTTAATAGCAAGTGCTAGCCTGGCATGTCCATGGCCTTGGGTTTTAGAGAGAACAGTACACAAATGCATAGATGAATAGTGACTAAATAGACTGTTTGGATGACTCTCAGTAGATCGAGTTGCAGGCAGAACCAGCTTGTGAGAGGCAGAGACTCTAGGAGCACCTGCTATTATCTGTCCCACCCTCTGTGACCCTTTCACCTGAAGCACCGGGTGAGTGAATGACCACGTTGTTTGGATATGTTCAACCCCTTCTGTGCCCATGTGCTTGCAGGTTATGCTGTGGTGGCTGTTTATTTTTTAAGCCCTGCTGTGACCTGGGACGCTGTCAAGTCCGTGCTGTCCCTGCACTACACAGCATGCTCTCAACCCTTCCTCATGAAGAGATGGCAGATATTAACCTGACTCTGTCCTTGAAGACAGAAAGTTAGCTCCTGGCACGAGAATGCTCTCCTGGAGTCATGGTGTGTGTGTTTGCATTCAGATAGCCTCCTGTGTATCATGATTCATGAGTGTGAGTACCCCGTGGGTGTCATTTGGCCAGTCAAATGTCTGATGGAAGAACAAGTTTACAGCAGAAGTAGGGGCAGCCCAGAGTCCTGCCTTGAGTCTGACCAAGTGCTTACCTTCTGCACAGGCTCACAGTGACTGCAGCTGGCTATCTGCTGTGGAAGGCAGCTTGTATGTGGCCATATTTTGGCACACACAGTGCTCAAATATTCATTACAGTGAAATTGTCCTCTCTGCCCAAAACATCTCCCTCTCTTGCAGGTTCAAGAGCAAATTATGGTCAAACTTGATTAAAATCCTAGAATTAGAGCTTAAAATGGAGTTAATTCTAAAGTCATATGGACTAGCATCAAAGGTTACAATGATGTGTTAATTATATGGTGAAACTCACACTTACATGTGGTTTGGGTTAAGTGATAACCATGAATTCACTTCACATTTGTGTTTCTCCTCAAATGGAAGGGCATCCTGTGACATTGGAACCCAGGAATCCCACAGCTCTGAGGTGAGACAGCGTCCTGGTGGAAGGGCATCCTGTGACATTGGAGCCCAGGAATCCCACAGCTCTGAGGTGGGGCAGCGTCCTGGTGGAAGGGCATCCTGTGACATTGGAGCCCAGGAATCCCACAGCTCTGAGGTGAGACAGCATCCTGGTGGATGGGCATCCTTTAGCCCTGCTCCTTTGCTTCACTT
Source organism: Apodemus sylvaticus (assembly GCF_947179515.1). Lineage (NCBI taxonomy): Eukaryota > Metazoa > Chordata > Mammalia > Rodentia > Muridae > Apodemus > Apodemus sylvaticus. Next base: position 19,126,810 of record NC_067486.1, on the reverse strand, counting down.
CTTCTGTCCTCTTTGTTGCTTCTTTTCTTCTTGGCTTCTTCTGACAAGTGAGTCACACCAGGCAGAGAATTACAAGAAAGAGATGTATTGGAGGGTCCATCCAGGGTGTTGGAGGGACAAATCCAAGACTGGCTGCCTGTGGAGCAGACAGTGGGAATTGGACAAATGGGTAGTGTTTATACTGGATTTCTGAGAGAGCAGAGCTTCTTCAGGCAGAGATTTCCAGAGTGACGATTGGTGGGATTTTATGACCTGAGCTTTGGGGAGTGGGGTGGGGGCTCTGGAATTGGTTTTTCCTATTCAGAGATTGACGGGTTTTTGTGGGAAGCCCAGGGATTGGTGTTTTTTTTTTTTTAACCCCCTTTTCCCTGCATCAGGCCTATGGGTTAGGGTAGGAAGTCCTTCCAGGCTGCAGCCAGCTTTTGCTGAGGTGCCATCTCTGTGGGGCTGCTGGGGAGTTGGGGAGGCTGGAGAGGAGGTACTGACACTATAGACAGCTCATATGGGACAGCTTGTGCAGTGGTGGTTTGCAAAGCGGTAGGCTGAGGCAGGAAAAAAGGTATTGCCACTGTGGATAGCTCTTCACAGGCTTGGTCGGTAAAGGTGTTGCCACTGGGGTCAGCTCCTGCTAAGGCAGGAAAGCTAGTGCTCCTCTTTGGATAGCTCCTGCAGCTCCTGTGCATGCTGCAGGCTGAGATGTTGTGATGCTGCCATTTTTGACAGAAGCAGCCATTTTGAATGGATCCTGTGGACCATTTCACTGAGGTGAGCCATAGGTAGGAGGGGTCTGCTGCTGTGGGTTTGGTGGTGCAGCGGCTTTTGTGGAGCACCTGCTCAGGGACTACAACAGTGAGTCTAGCTGATGATGGGTTCTTGGTGGTATTCAGATAACCCTCTGCCCTTCCCATTCTCATATAGAATGCGAATACTGTTTTCGAATGTTCATTTTCTGGAAGAAGCCTTGGTACCCTGCACATCTGCATTAAACCTGACACATGAAGCAGCATGGTCATCAGAATGGTGAGCAAGCTTCTCACTAGGAAACATAACAGAAGCATAGGTTGCTGCTATTCCTGGACAGAGCAGGTTCGGAAGTTGCTGAAAGCAAGTACTGCATCTAGATCTGTAACTGGAGGTTGAGGTGGCTGAGGAGTTTCCCACTGTGTAGCTGCTCCATGTCCTTACTATTCAGCAGCACACAGGCACACTTGGTGGTTCCCATGTCTTGGCTATTGGGAATGGCACTGCTGTGAGCATGTGAGCCAACTTCTGACACATTATGACCTTTGGATCTGAATTCAGGAGAGTGATTGCTGGATCTCATTGAAGCTATGTCTTTGTTTCATGAAGAGCTTTCAGATTGTTTTCCATAATATCAGGGTATTCATGTGTATTAATTTTGGTACATGTTACTACCAGTGAAAATTAATTAGCTAAAAATAAGTACACTGGGATGGACCAGACAGGCAACACCAGGTACACAGAGATATCCTGAGTTTAACATCTATTGGGACTCAGCGTGCCAGGCTTCTGCCTGCACCCAGGGCCTGGGTAGCTCTGCAAGCCATGTGTGTGCCAGCCCTGTCCTGGGACATTTGCTCTGCAGGGTGGCTGGCTCTTGGAGGGGGTCCCTGCAGCTTCCATCATCTTCACTCCCGGAAAGACCACGTCAGCAGCACCAGGTACACAGAGACAACCCGAGTATAACATTGCTTGGCGCAAGGCACACCAGGCCTCCAAGGGCACCCAAGAGTAGTGCAGCCCATCAGCAATCTGTGTCAGGGGAAACCCAGTCATCCAGAGGTGCAGAAATAGCCTTACAGGCTCACAGGAGGTTCAAGTACCAGCCAGTGACAACAGGACCAATTAACACCCAAGATAACCAGATGGTGAAAGGCAAATGTAGGACCTTTACTAACAGAAATCAAGGCAATATGGTAGCATCTGAACCCGATTCTCTGACATCTGTTTAGACGATCTATTTGATCCTGATTTAATTTTGGAATTTGGTATCTGTCTAGGAAATTGTCCATTTCGTCCAGATTTTCCAGTTGTGTTGAGTATAGACTTTTGTAGTAGGATCTGATGATTTTTTGAATTTCCTCAGTTTCTGTTGTTATATCTCCCTTTTCATTTCTAATTTTGTTCATCTGGATACTGTCTCTGTGCCCTTTGGTTAGTCTGGCTAAGGATTTATCCATCTTGTTGATTTTCTCAAAGAACCAGCTCCTGGTTTTGTTGGTTTTTGGATGGTTCTCTTTGTTTCTACTTGATTGATTTCAGCCTTGATTTCCTGTCTTCTACTCCTCCTGGGTGAATTAGTTTCTTTTTGTTCCAGGTCTTTCAGGTGTGCCTTTAAGCTGCTATTGTATGTTCTCTCCAGTTTCTTTTTGGAGGCACCCAGGGCTATGAGTTTTCCTTTTAGCACTGCATTCATTCTGTTCCATAAATTTGGATATGTTGTGCCTTCATTTTCATTAAATTCTAAAAAGTTTTGATTTCTTTATTTCTTCCTTAACCAAGGTATCATAGAGTATTGTTAGCTTCCGTGTGTATGTGGGCTTTCTGTTGTTTTTGTTGCTATTGAAGACCACTCTTACTCCATAGTGATCTGATAGGAGGCATGGGATTAGTTCGATCTTTTTATATCTGTTGAGTTCTCTCTTGTGAGTTCTGTCTTGATATGGTCGATTTTAGAGAAGGTATCATGAGGGGCTGAGAAAAAGGTATATTCTTTTGCTTTAGAATGAAATGTTCTCTATATATCTCTTAAATCGAATTGGTCTAAAGCTTCAATTAGTTTCACTGTGTCCCTGTTCAGTTTCTGTTTTCTTGATCATTCATTGAAGAAAGTGGAGTGTTGACGTCACCCACAATTATTGTGTTAGGTCCAATGAGCTTTGAGCTTTAGTAAAGTTTCTTTTAGGAATGAGGGTGCCCTTGCATTTGGAGCATAGATGCATAGAATTGAGAGTTCTTGGTGGATTTTTCTTTTGACAAGCAAGAAGTATCCTTCCATGTCTCTTTTGATGACTTTAGTTTGAAAGTCAATTTTATCTGATATTAGAATAGCTACTCTGGCTTGTTTCCTGAGACCATTGTAGAATTGTCTACCAGGCTTTTATTCTAAGGTATTGTTTGTCTTTGACACTAAGGTGTTTTCCTGTATGCAGCAAAATGTAGGGTCCTGTTTCCTTATCCACTCAGTCTATGTCTTTTTATTGGGGAATTGAGTCCATTGATGTTACGAGATATTAAGGAATCGTGATTATTACTTCCTGTCATTTTTGATGTTATTTTTATATTTGAGTGATTATTTTCTTTTGGGTTTGACGAAAGAAGGTAACCATCTTGCTTTTTCCAGGGTGTAGTTTCACTCCTTGTATTGGAGTTTTCCTCCTATTATTCTTTGCAAAGCTGGGTTTGTGGAAAGACATTGTGTAAATTTGGTTTTGTCATGGAATATCTTGGTTTCTCTATCTATGGTGATTGAGAGTTTTGCTGGGTATAGTAGTCTTGGCTGACATTTGTGTTCTTTTAGAGTCTGCATGAGATCTTCCCAGGATCTTCTAGTTTTCATGGTCTCTGGTGAGAAGTCTGGTGTGATTTTGATAGGTCTTCCTTTATATGTTACTTGGCCTTTTTCTCTTACTGCTTTTTATATTCTTTCTTTGTTTAGTGTATTTGGGGTTTTGATTATTATGTGATGGGAGGTATTTCTGCTCAGGTCCAATCTGTTTTGAGTTCTGTAGGCTTCTTGTATATTCATGGGCATCTCTCTCTTTAAGTTGGGAAAGTTTTCTTCCATAATTTTGTTGAAGATATTTCCTGGCCCATTCAGTTGTAAATCTTCACTCTCATCTATACTTATAATCCTTAGGTTTGGTCTTCTCATTGTGTCCTGGATTTTCTAGAACTTTTGAGTTAAAAGCTTTTTACATTTTGCATTTTCTTTGGCTGTTGAGTCAATGCTTTCTATGGTATCTTCATCATTTGAGGTTCTTTCTTCTATCTCTTGTATTTTGTTGTTGATATTTGCATCTATGGCCCCTGATTTCTTCCCAAGGTTTTCTATTTCCAAAGTTTGCAATTTCTTGTTGTTTCTACTTCTGTTTTAAGATCCTGGATGGTTTTGCTCAGTTTCTTCACTTTTTTGTTTGTGTTTTCTTATAATTCTTTAAGAGATTTTTATGTTTCCCCTATTATGACTTCTGCCTGTTGACACAATTTCTCCTGCATTTTTTTTTTTGATTTTGTTTTTTTGAGACAGGGTTTCTCTGTATAGCCCTGGCTGTCCTGGTCACTCTGTAGACCAGGCTGGCCTCGAACTCAGAAATTTGCCTGTCTCTGCCTCCCAGAGTGCTGGGATTACAGGCATGTGCCACCACTGCCCGGCTTCTCCTGCATTTCTTTAAGTGATTTTTGTGTTTCTTCTTTATTGGCTTCTATCTGTTGGCCCATAATCTCCTGAATTTCTTTAAGTGATTTTTGTGTTTCCATTGTAAGGGCTTCTAACTTATTTATGCTCCCCTGTATTTCTTTAAGAGATTTATTTATGTCCTTTTTGTGTTCCTCTAATAGCATCAAGACCAGTGATTTTAAATCCAAATCTTGTTTTTCTGGTGTGTTGAGGTATCCAGAACTTGCTGTTGCTGGAGAATTGGGTTTAGATGCTGCCATATTGCCTTGATTTCTATTAGTAAAGTTTGTACATTTGCCTTTTGCCATCTGGTTATCTCTGGTGTTTGTTGGTCTGTCACTGGCTGGTGCTTGAACCTCCTGTGAGCCTGTGAGGATATTTCTGCACCACTGGATGACTGGGTGTCCCCTGGCACAGATTGCTGATGGGCTGCCCTCCTCTTGGGTGTTTTTGGAGCCCTGGTATGTCTTGCCCCAAGCAATGCTATACTTGGGTTGTCTCTGTGAACAGGGTGCTTGTCTGCTCTGGCAGGGAGCAAAGATGGTGAATGTTGCAGGGACCTTTTTCAAGTGCTGATCACTCTGCAGGGCAAACGACTTCTGACAGGCTTGGCACACCCCAGGCCCTGGGTGCAGGCAAAAGCCTGACAGACTAAGACCCAAGTGATGTTAGCCCTGGGCTATGTCTGCATACCTGGTGCTGTTTGTTAGATCTGTCTGGCATCCGGGAGCCAAGATGGTGGAGTGCCCCTCCAAGTGCTGGTCATTCTGTGGGGCAAATGACCCCTGATAGGGTTGGCATACAGCTGGCCTACAGAGCTGCCCAGGCACTGGGTGCAGGCAAAAGCCTGACAGGTTGAGATCCAAGTGATTTTAGCCTCAGGCTATGTCTGCACACCTAGCTGTCCTGGAACTCACTCTGTTCGAGGCTGTCCTCGAACTCAGAAATCTGCCTGCCTCTGCCTCCCAAGTGCTGGGATTAATGGCATGTGCCACCACTGCCTGGCATACTACATACAATCTTAACAAGCCAAAGAATGATGCTTGGCAATAAGTAATGGCTCCTAAAATATCCATGTGCTTAACCATAGAACCAGAAAACACTCTGCTGCATTATAAAAATGGCATGTATATAATTATAGATGCCTGGTGGCAGTCATCTCCAGTTATCCAGATATACAATTGTAACATGTTTATTTGATAGGGAGATTAAGAGATATTTTACTAGGTACTCAAGAAAATGAAATCTCTTTAGAGAATGTGATTAGAATAATGAACTCACAAGGGAAATAATGCCAGTGATTGACAGATACTAAGAAAAGCAGCAGGGTGTACTCATGAGAGTTTAAGGAGAGGGATCAGGCCTGTTTTCAAACCTGATTTCTGCCTAGTAATACTGATTTGAGACTTGATCTTTCAAATATGTGAGAAAATAAATCTCTGTTACCTTGAGTCTTCTATTTTTTTTAATTACCCAATTGAGAATTCATATTTTTTTATTTTATTAGGTATTTTATGTATTTATGTTTCAAATGCTGTCTCCTTTCCCCGTTTCCAGTCCAGAAATGCCCTATCCCATCCTCCCTCTCCCTGCTTCTATTATTCATATTTTAATGTTCACTGGTAGATTTATGTTTGTTACTCAAATTAAAATTTACTTTTTAATGCTCATGAGTTGTCTTTCAATTTAATTTCATATAAAATAATTGTGAGTGTTGGACATATCATTAAGGTAAAAGAGTTTATTTCAATTGTACAAGTAAATGTGTTCTTTCTAGAATGTAGTCAATAAGAACATTTTTTCACTTTTTAAAAATTTATTCTTTATATTTTTATTATATTTTATTATATACAACAGAAAACACATGACATAATCACTTTTCACTAGTTAGACTTTAAGATATGCCTACAATCCATTTGATGGGACAGCATTCAGAAACAAAGCCAGCTCCATTTATATGTCAATATTTGATTTTACATAATCATGAGGACAAGTGATATTTGGTAGTATATTTTTTCTGATGACTCTGTCACTATTTCAAAAACATGTTGTAATTCACCAAACGGCCAGAGAATTACTGACTGGAGGGTGAGTTCTATAAGAACAGGGACAAATTTTTGATCTTAGCAATATTATATACTTTCAGGATCTACAACCAGTCCTGGCTTACACAGATATTAAATAAATAATTATTGAACAGAAAAACACAAATCTATTTAACAATCTAGTCTTTTAGGCATTGACAGAAACCCGCTTTAGACATTTGATAATCTTTATTATTTAAATTACAAGCCTGTATGTTGTTTTTCTTGTAAAATCACATGCATGCAGCATTAATATGTTACTTAAATAATTCTCATTTTATTTGAATAATTCAGGGATTCTTCACGTCTGTTATTTACAGTAGACGATGCAGTAGGAGTCAGAACACCTTTGACATATAGCAACATTTTGTCTCATGCTTTGAGCTTTCCTTTAGGAAAAAGGAAACTGAAGCACTTTTTCCTTCCAGGTATCATGTGGAAAAAGTGACAAATTTTTTTAAGAAAGAAGTGTTTTTGAGGCTGTGCAGACCTTCTTTAAATAGCTTTATGGGGCTGGAGATCTCTGGCCTTTCTTTTGTCCTGGTCCTTATGCCTTCCCTGACTTTCTTCCTGATGGGCACCCAGCCCCAGGGTTGAGGGTTGAAATTTAGAACCATCCTGCTATGCATTTAGAAAAAGATAAATCTTGTATTGTTTCATACAACTTCACTTTTTTGATTTGGTAATTTTTTCATTTCTGTTATTACAAAATATTCTGAAAACCAGAAACATAAGAGGGAAAATGTTTGTGCTAAATACCAGTTCCTGGTTACAGGCATCCTTACAGGGAAGTTACACAGGGAGGGAGTTGGTCACAACAGATTAACAGCTGATAGTAGAGAGAAATGAATGCCTTATTTTCCTCAGCTTTCTCTCCACATTTTTACTGTCTAGAAGCCCAGGCCCAGGAACTAGTAGTACCACTCATAGTGTATTGAGTCTACCCATATCAGTTAACATCCAAGTAAATCTATCCCAGCCTTGAACAGACAATGACATAAACAACTCCTCATTGAGACTCTCAGGTGATCCTAGATTCTGGCAAGTTTCTATTATCAACTGTGGAACTATTGTGACGAATAGAAACATATCTATAGATCATCATAATGGTGTAGTTATAACATATAGCTGACATTTCTCTTGCCTTATAAAGACATAATTGTCAAAAATAATTTAAGTAATGTATGTAGGATGAATAAGGACAGAATACACAAGTTATGGTTTAAAATTCTAAATTAAATTGCCCTCCCAATCTGGCTTTTGTCATGTTGTCTTTACATTTAAAAGCCCATAGTACCCAAGTTGTTACTCCTGATGATTTTGTTCACTATACAATATTGTTTCAAATTCTTTCAAATAAAATTATGTGAGCAATAATATATAGATGAAATTTCAAGTAGAAGAATATATAAAAACAGATTTTAGTGTGCGGTTTTAAGTTTGTATTTTAAATGGTACCACAGGTTTAAGAAATGAAATAACCTGAGGGTATTTTTAAATGGAGGAGACTATTACCTTTCTTTAATTTATAGTTTTCATTAGCTGACAGCAAGACAATTTTCTGATCTATGGCATCATTGGACCAAGATACACTATGATTCTTTTTCTAGACATAGCAGATATTTATCTGGCCTTTTAAAATATGTTCTTACCTTAAAGAGAAAAAAAAAATCTTATGATGAAAATCCATGGACAGTACTCTATCAAGAACTATGCCAGAGAGAGGGCAATGTATTAAAAAATGTCCTTATGTTTTGCTTTCAACTTCTCTAAGTCATTTGTTTCTGAAGGAAATACTGGGTTTATTGATATGAATTAAACTTTGAAATGTACTTTTCGGCTTCCAGGCTATAATGGTGCCGTCATAAAATAAACTTGGAAAAAGAAACTTCTTTGATGAAGCATGAGAGGTGCACTTATCTCTGGATACAAAGATAGACACATAGTGTATACAATAGAACCTATATTAGTTTAGGAAAGTGATATATTAGATTCTCCATTATGATCTATGGCCTTGCCAGTCATGGGCAGCTGGCGAGGTTAACAGTTCCAGGTATGATTTCTCTTCTAGTCACTGTGGTATACTTGTAAACCACAGCTGTTGTTTACAAGTATAACCTTGAGCACTGAGTCCTGGAACCCTGACTTGGGTGAGTGAGAACTAACACACACACATGTGTACATAAATTCTAGGGTTAAATGATATATGTAAACTCCCATTGGATGGCAACTACTACTGCTACAAACCACTACCTTATGGTGTTTATTAGATATAGGAGAAGGAGAGTAGTTAGTTAGAATTGGTGGGAGGAAGGTCTTTGTAACAGAACAGGTTGTAAACATCTGAGAAGAGTAAGCTGCACTTGTTAGATTTAGTAGATATTGGCCAATCACTCACACTCAGTCCCTGGAGGGAAGCTGAGCTAATCATCTGAGTCTCACCTGGAGACCACTTTGCCAAAGCCATTCTTCTCTACCACGGGGGCCTGAGGCATCAGAGTTCTTCCATGGCTGTGCTGAGGCCATAGTTAGGGACTATTCACTCAAGGCTCCCTCTGCTCCCTGGTTTACCCCTAAGGTGTAGAGTCAATACTGTAGTTTTCAGGTTATGGGCATTCTAGTTATTTGTTAGTTGTAATTGGCATTAAAACTATTCCTTGCTTTTCCCTCTGGGGGAGAAGTTTAAGGGAAAAAAATTCCAGGGCAGAGAGGAAGTGAATAAAGAAGTTGACCTGGATATTTGTGTGTGTGTGTGTGTGTGTGTGTATGTATGTGAATCTGTGAGTGTGTGTGCTATGCATATGTTCCAAAGAGTATGGGAAAATGGCTGAATAAGCACAGACAGACAGACAGACACACACACAGACACACACACACACACACACACGCATGTGTGTGTGCAAATGTGGCAGTTAGATATCAACATCAGCCTTTTCCTTCATCACATCAACCGTAATTTTTCTCAATAGACACTATGTCTTGCATAACCTTGAGTCCATGCATACGTCTATGCTAGAGGCCTGATCCCAGAAGTCCTGTTTCCAACCTTCCAGAGGTGGGTTCTTGACTTCCTTTTGTGAATGCTTAGCATTGAACACAGGTCCTCACACTCCAGCCTGAGCCTTCTCCTCAAGCTTCTGGATATTTAAAGCTGACTCCTTGATCAACCTTCACCTAAATGTCATGTTGACATACACCTCGATTACCATAACAAAGAAAGTATGACCTGTTTGTGTCTTTCTTCCCATTCTGTCATGAATTGCACACGTTTCCTTCTAAAGATTGGCCTTCTTAAGACAATTATTCTATACTTACCTCTTTGGATTTTCTTTGGTTACATTTATGGGGAGTGATAGAGGTAGGGAAAAAAAAAGTCTGGATTTTGTTTCTGATATCGCCTTTCCTACTTGTAGAATGGCTTAGTTGCTATTTCCTCAATGTCCGATCCCAATGTCCTTTGACGAAGGGATGAGCAAACTGAGATGATTCTTTACCATTCCCTGCTAATTGTCTTGTCTTTAAAATAGGTACCCAATCAAGTCATTCTTACTTAAAACCTCTGGAATATTATTGCTTGTTTCAGATTACTGTAGTTATACACCCCTAACTAAGGCAATGTGATTAAGATAAAAGTTAAGGTGGCATTTGAAGATGTGGATGATATATTAATATACTATGGTTTTAAGTAGAGAAAAGATAACATGATCAAAAGGGACAGGGGAATTTGAATAAAGATATTACACATGCATAAACAGTATTAAAATCATAAAACTTAATTTTCAGCAGGAAGTAAAAGAAATATATTCATATATAATAAAATATAGTCATATAAGATGAAAAAGATACTTGCAGTTCAGTCCAATTTACCTCTATAATTATTCATAATTTTAACATTTTTATTTTAGGCCCTCATGAAGAAATCAGATTTACTATTAATGTTTAGCTGAGACCAGATCTGTTTTGTCTTCCCTGTTGATAGAGACGTAGAAGGAATGCAGAAGGAGCACAGTTTTGTTTGTTTTCCTCTCAGCATATTCTGAACAAATCCATGTTTTTTGTCCAAGTTAGTAAACATTTTGATCAAAGCTTTGAAAGTGTATGAGCACTGAAGTACTAACTTCACATATGGGAGTTTATAAATTGATTAATAAAGCAGTTAATAAAACTGCTCTGTTTTATTTTTAATTTTTATTGCAAAGGGCTCCTTTGACATTTCTAAGGCTAAGATGGAAATGTCCAAATTAACATTTACTAAAAGTGATTGTTACAAAAAAATCTTAATAAATCCAAGAAGCAGAAAACTTGAAGATCCCTTAAAATGTGGAGGACTCATGACAGATGGTGCTTTGGTTAAAGTTGAACCATAACTTTGGCATCTGAGCATTCTAGAAGCCAGAGTCATTAGACAGGCAGAGTAGAATCAAGTTCTGTCACCACCACCCCACGTAGGTACCCATCAATTTTTCAAGGCTGACTTTTTTTAATGTCTGGAGATTGTGATAGCTGAGCTCTGTATTCAATTTATAAAGAACATCCCAAATGTTAGCTGAAGGCAGCGGAGTAGGAATTTATCACTAAGGAATGGAATGCATTTGTTCTGGCCAAAAGCTGCTTAGAGGAAGGCAATTTGTGTGGTATAGAACTGCAGGGAAATCTTCATTGTATTTTTCTTTAAATCTCTGAAAAAACTTTTATGCCTTTGAGGGACAGAAATTCTCAGCGTTCTTGGGAATATAAAAACCATTTTTAAAAACCGAGGCATTTGTGGAAATATCTCTAGTGTTTTTCTATATGTTTCACACTTCATATAACAGATACCTAGAATTTTGTAACTCCCCAAATCTCCAGGTTGTCTTTCTGCTTTCTTTTTCTTTGTAATTTTGCACAGAATTGAGAAACTGGTCAAGATTTAGTAATTAATTTACTGTACAATTCCTGAAAAATTCTTTATATTCCTGAAAAAGACAAAGAATCATGTGCTTTTATTTTCAGTAAGTCAACATGTTTGTTTGTTTGTTTATTTATTTATTTATTTATTTATTTATTTATTTATTTATAAGATAGCATTCTGCCATTTGATGCTTTGGGATAAACTTAGTGAACGATGAGACTAAAATGTAAAGAATAGTGTCTGAACCACATGACCCCAGGCAAGAACCAGAGTGTTACTTCTTTTAAAAATGAAATGAATTTTTCTTTTGTATTCTGTTTCTCCTTTTAGTCAGCAAAATATTTTGAAAAACATGGCTTTAGTGTACAAAAATGGACCTCCTCCTTCACAAATAATTTGACTAACCATGAAATTTAATTCTACTGAATTTCTGAGGGAAAACAGTAAGTTATAATTGTGTATATGGAGGCATGGCCCTGAAACTCTGCTAAAATGTGGACACACTGTTTTGATATGATTTAATTGTGCCTCTCAAGGATTCACATGTTGGAAGCATGATTGTCAATATGTCAGTTTTGTGTTAAGTTGAAGAGATGAAGCCTGATGTAACATGGTTAGGCCATAGGGTGATGCCCTTAAAAGATTAGTGGAGCTCTCAGAGTTCACTGGTTATTTCTTACACCAGACCTCTCCTTCTGGCTTCCTATCTTGCCATAGGATATTTCATGTCACCATCATGACACTACTACCCATGAGACCTGAACTAAAGGAAAATTAATGAGACTGAGTGAATGAGCTTGGTACTCAAACCTTAAACCCTGAACTAAAGAAATTTCTTTGCTGTGTATTATGCAGTTCACATACTGAGCCAAGGAAGGTTAGAGTGTGGGTCAAAGATGAGGAGGGGATGGGAAGGGGATCAGGCAATAGCAGAGAACTTGGGATGTTTCATTAGAAGCATCTGATTCATTGGCTGAACCTGAAGAGAGTCAGCGCAATCAGACTGGCTGAAACTGATTTACATTTAGTATTGGCTTACATTACCCTTCAGCTTCTAGGCTGGCAGGTTCTATAGGATCTCCTGGGGCTAGCAAGGTACAGGCTACAGTTGACTCCTGGATGCTGTCTGTCGGCTGAGTAGAAATCTGCTGAGACATACATAAACCAGGAAAAGAAGGTATTAGAGTGATCACTCTCTATATTAAATTCCTTATTGTAGAATAAGTAGTTCCCAAGCTTCTATATAGAGATGGAGCATGCCTTTAAGCCATGATAAAACAAATCCCGAAAAGCTGAGAAGTTATTAGCATAATAGAAACACAAATACTTATCAGTAATAAGACATATGCTTTAGCAAGGAAGAAAACAAATATGATTTGGGATCAAACTAAACACGCTTCCTCTCTCTGTCTCTCTCTCTCTCTCCTCTCTCTGTATATGTATATATGTATGTATGTATATATATATATATATATATATATATATATATATATATATATATATATATATATATTCTTGAATACAGATGTATTAGCACAATGAAAAGCACCTTTAAGTTTGAATTTAGAAAACAGCAAATGGAAATTAAAAATGTTGAGCCTATAAACCTATAAATAGGATAGAAGAACATGGCCCAGTGAATCAATAAGCAGGTCTCATATAGACTCAAAGAGATTGAAGTGGCAAGCACAGGACCTGCATGTGTCTGCACCAGATCCTCTGCATATACATTATGACTGTTAGCTTCCTGTTTTTCTGGGACTCCTGACAGCAGGAGCAGGAGTCAGTATATCTTTGACTCTATTGGCTACTCTTGAGACTCTATTTTCCTACTGGGTTGTCTTGTCTTGACCTTGTCTTACTATATCTTGTTGTGTCCTGTTTGGTTGTTGGCTATTGAAAACCTGCTCTTTTCTGACAAGGAAATGGAAGAGGAATGGATCTGGGGGAGAAGGAAATATCTATGGGAGGTGGGTAGGGCAACTAGGAAAAGCAGAGGGAGGAAAAATTGGTTGGGTTGTATTAGAGAAGAATCTATTTTTATTTAAACCATTAATAACCAGTGTTTATAACATTGTTACCAAGACTAGACAAATACAATAATTTACCCAAACCTCATTGATTAACAGTAAAGTTTTAACAACATATGTAAGAATTTTGAGTCTCATTTCTTATACTTCCCCAGAGTTTCACAATTTGAATGAACATGCCTTAAATGCCTTTTTGGAGCTTAACACCATACATGAGTCTTAAACTTTTAATTTTTCTTTTTAAATCTGGAAACATCTAATCATTTCCCATGAGACATAGGTGGTTGATTACTGAGAACAATCATTGAAAAGCAAGTTCTTTTAAATAATGGAATACTGACAGCATTTTTTTTTTTGGCTGTAACAATAACCATGGTATTGGATTTCGTACAATTCTGTAGAAACCTGTTTTGTCAGTTTATCTTTCTTAGCATGAAGCCTGCCAGCAAGGAAACCTGTCTGTGAGTTTGTGTGTTTCAGCAGGAGACCCAGTAGCTTTAGGAAAAGCAAGGCCTAATTTTTACATTTCAATTTAAATGATGCTGGCAGGTAATTGTGTCTCAGGCTCAAAATCTTATTTTGTTGAAGAGACTTAGATAATTTAAAAGTTGTCTTTTAAAGTTTTCCTTAAGTTGTTATTACAGACAATGAACTTGTATATATTTCATACCCAAAGTTACTGTAAAGCCAGAAATTTCTGTAATTTCTGGCATTGAGTGCACTGATCTGGCAGATCAGCCTTGCAGGAGGGGCTGGCTGAGTTGGATTTGTTGCTTCTAGACTGGTAAAGCTCAGACTCACCCCCAGTGCCATCATGGAGATCTTACAAGAATATATTTGAACAAGAAGTTAAAAAAAAAAAAACTAGTAGCTATAGGATCAGTTTAAGTGCCAGTTTAAGAGACTTACCTGCTCCCTGGAACGCAGGAGAGACTTTCTTGATACTGTGAAAAGCTGATTCTTTCCAAGGTTGTCTTAATGACTTTGGAGGACCAGATGTGAGTTTTCAACCCTAACACAGCACAGCATTAAGTCTTCCACCTCCAAAACAGGGAGCATCAGTCTTCAGTTGTCAGACCCAGAAGATCTGGGCAATTTTCCTATTGAGAAGTAACTTGGGGGACTAGTCTACTTTGGTGAGGCAGTGTTGGGCAGTCAATATAACAGTGTCCGTAGTTCCATCTGGCCCTGGTGGTGGGTATGGAATGCAGCAGTTCTGACCCTAGTAGTTTGTGTTGTCAAAATACTTGAAGCAAGCTTCAGGTAGAGTCCTTTGATATAGATCTTTGAATAGAGGCTTTGCAGCTACTTCCAGAGCCTGTTATTTTTGTCTCTCAGGGGAAGCCTTTTTTTGTTAAGTTTCTTAAATATCTTATTCAGCAGATCACTCAGGGTTTTGGAGGTCATCGTTTAGTCTACTAAGTATACCTGATATAAAACAAATTTTACTTATTTCAGTAACTTGCTTCAATCTTGACGTTGCCAACATATACAGAAGACTAAAGCTGAACCTTGTAAATGAATTATATTTTTATTTCTCTGACTACAAGGAAAGTTCTTAGCTCATTAAATAATTTGATCATTTACAAGTTAATTGGCTATTGACTTGCATGTCTTAATTATCTTTAGCAGTTTATAACAAGTTAGGTAAAGACCCTTTAGCACGTTAGCATCAAAACAAAGTTTAAACCATAAATGCAGAGAGATTGGGAACCTTTGTTTTCTACCCCATGTGTAGTATAACTTCATAGACTACCACAGCTTTAGATATGTCTTGGTCATTCAAATTTAGTTATCCAAATAAGTAAAAATTAACAGGCAAAAAATAAATAAAAATAGGATGGGTATACATCTGTATGTCAGTTTTATTTTTAGCCTAAACTGACCTTAGGGATTTACAAATGTTAATCATCAAACATATGTTCTTATGGAGTCTTATTTTAAACTCTGAATGGTTTTTTGTTTCTGTTTGACACAATTTAGCCAAATAATTACATTTAACCAAGTAAAAGAGGCTAGATATTTATCTGTTAGTTTTTGATAGCATATGGATGTTAGGACTGTTTGAATCTTAATCATCAAACAAATGCCAATAATGAGTCTTATTTTCGATAAACAGGGATTGAATATGAGGTATATATACAATATCATATTTATTCGTAAAAAGTATATTTGAATTCAAGTATCTAACATGCATGCTGTAGCTAAACAAGAATACCTAGGGACAGATTTTATGACTACCAACCCTTTTGTTACACGTTTTAAGCTTTTTTAAATTACTGATCTAAAATTTCAACTACACCCAATAAACTTATACATACAGAGCATTTACACATGATGGGTGTCCAGACATGTGTAGCAAACTGAAATCATAAACAATGGGCTTAAGAGATATTTTTGAGAGAAGAGAGCAATGAAAGCTTAGAAAACTTTAAGAGTAGGGAATAAGAAAACTTAGAGATAAGAGATTGTTAAGAGTTGGGTGCAGGGAAAGCTTAGAAATAAGAGAACTTGGGGGTCATTTGTGTGGTGGCATCATTACGATCTGAGAGAATTTGGAAATTAACATATCACATTTTGGAATTGAGGATGCTTTTTTTTTTTTTTTTTTTTTTGCTAAAAACACCTTTAGTTTTTATTGGTATCTTTCATAACAAAATAAATACTTTCTGTAATTGAATTAGGATGATGAAACATAGGCACAAATGGATGTTTAGAAATGTAGAGAATCCCTCACTTAACAATGCTCAATTTAGAATTTTCTACATTTTCCTTTTTTTCTAGAACGTCAGTTGCTTATTCCATCTGATTTTTAGAAATTGATTACAACAAATGGCATACAGTTATCTAAGTAATAAAGTATACAAAAATAACATCTTGATTTCTGAGAATGCTTATTTAGTTTGTTCTGAGGCCAAACCCTTTGCAGCAAGAGTGTGATGTTTTAATGAACTATCTGAATATGAGGAAGAGTGAAATTTGAGGAGGAAAGAGATAGAAGAGACAATGAGTCTAATTCTGAATGGGAACAGTCCACGGCTAGAGACAGAGCAAGCTTGAGGAGAAAGCTGAGGGATAGACCAAGCAGGAGAAAGACACTCTTCAGAGTTAGAGTGGAGAGGAGGCTGGGGAGTCTTTGTGGACAGATTCTCAAATACTAATGTCACCAGAGGGAGGATTCCAAGACAGGGAGGAGATTCAGTGCCTAATCAGAGAGTTGCTTGAACTACAGTGGTGAAGAGGGCAGCAGACTTCAGAGTCAAGAAGAGACAGACAATCTCCACCTGAAGGATTCCCAGAAGGGCAGGGAATGCCAAAGGAGTGAGAGAGATCAAGAGGACATTTGAGTATGGGAGGAGGCATAGATAGTTAGGGAAGGTAGTGGAGAAACACTTAAAGATTCAGTGTCTAAAATATGGAGTCCAGTAAAGTGGTTGGCAGAAGCCAGCATAAACGAATGATCCGTATATATCTTCTCAGACACAAATTGACAGCTTGGCTTGATAAAAAAATGCTGCCCCCCTTGAAATGGCATTCATTTTTGCTATTCTTCATTTCTCAGCACTGAATTTATTTGAGGGCTGTAATAAGAGGCAAGTTTTTATTGTGGATAAGAGAAAGAAAATATTTAGAGGCATCTGGAAGAGTTCTTATAGACCATCAACACAAAACACAAACAATAAGACCATCAACACAAAACACAAACATTTGAATATATAGTGATAAGGAAAAATTTAAGAAATTTTATACACACACACACACACACACACACACTTCAGTAAATGTCTTAGTGCTTTTACTTCTGTTCTTCTTTGTAAATAAGAAATCAAATATACATCATCTTGGCTCATTCAATGCTATATTGAGAAGTACCTGTCAACACTGACCTGAGGAATTCTGAGAGAACCATGAGGAATCCTACAGGATAATTCTTATGTTCAAAGCTCACCAGAACAATGTTTGCTACTCATTACAGATTTCAGGAATGGATCTAGGATTGGAAAGGTTACCGAAGTGAAAATTAGCCTCATCTACTCCCACTTATTTCTGCAGATGTCCACATATATACAGATCATGAACTCACTTTATTCTCATCTCAAAACACTAAAATATCTGTAGTCTGCTAGAAATACGACCTCATATCGACACACTTTCTAAATCCCCAGGTAATTCACTGCAGTAGTTACACTGAGCTGTCAACACGGCTCAAACTACAGTCACCTGGGAAGAGAGACTCTCAACTGAAAATTGCCTCTATCACATTGACCTGCAGCCAGATCAGTGAGGCATTGCCGTGATTGCTAATTAATGTAAGATATTCTGGTCTACTGTGGGTATTGTCATCCTTGGGCTGCCGAGCCTGAGCTGTATTAGAGAAATAGCCAAGATGCCAGGGGAGCAATCCAGTAAGTGGAGTTCTGAGGTCTCTTCTGTGACCTCTGCTTTAAGAGACTACCTTGAGTTTCAGCTTAACTTCCTCAATCATGTACTATGAAATTTTCTTAGTTACAGTGTTTATTATAAAGAAAATATATTTAATTGTACCTGGCTTAAAGTTTCATAAGTTTAGCCAATGTTGCCATGGGGGAAACTTGGTAGCATGCAAACCCGACATGATCCTGGAAACCTGTTCTGCAGCTGGATCAATAGGCAGTAGAAAATAACTATGTGCCACAGTGGCCCAACCTTGTGCATATGAGATCTCAAAGTCAATATCTACTGTGATACATTTCCTCCAACAAGGCCATACCCACTCCAGTAAGGCCACACCTCCTAATAGTGCCACTCCCTATGTGCCAAGCATTTAACACATGAGTCTACAGGAGGCCATTCCTATTCAAAGTACCACTTGAATGTAAGATGAAATATACCCCTTTTCTCCAAAGTTGATTTAGTTGGAAGCATTTTATCACAGTAACAGAAAGCAATCTAGGTATTTACCTCATCTTGTCCTATAAAATATACATGAATTTACACATAATTCTGTCACATAAATTAAGAGCAGATTTTCTTATTCTAATTAGTATGTAGTATAAAATTAAAATTTTAAATTAATATTACATTAAGTAATGGATGCGTAGGGTACCCATGTCTGGAGTTAAAAGGGCAAACTTGTGGAATTGGTTCTCTTCCTCCACTTTTCCTGTGACTTCTAGAGTTGATTTTAGCTTTGTCATCTTGCTCAGCAAGTCCCTTTATTCACTGTGCCATTTAGCTTGCCCAAACTATGACATCTGCCCCATTGCATGAATAACCCCTTAAGAAGGTTGTATGCTAAATTAGAAAAGGAATTACATATATTTTGGTGTCTTCTCCATGAGATACCAGTTGTTTTTAGCATGACCACAGTGATATAGATGCTAATTTTCTTTTTCTCCTTGCAAAACATTTTCTTAATAATCAGTTAAACTAACTAATATCTGTAATAACCGAGGCATTGTGAAATAATTAATATTTAAAAATCTTTTTTCTCTTATCATCGACATCAATTGCCAAATGCTCAAACACATGAGACTCTACTGGATGTATGTGTTTAGAAAACCCAATCTGTGAAAGCAGCTTGGTGATGAATTGGCACTGAAAGCAATAATTTGTTCATAATAAGCTATGTACAAGTCACTTCTTGACTGAAGAATAGGAAAATTGCACTTTGTTTGCTATTGTTATTTATAAAGTGAATACATTTAAAGCTTTTCTCAGGGTCCCTCTCTGTGTTACTGATGGTTTTCACTATTCATTGGAGTATACATACACGCTGAGCTAAAATATTCCTGGGGGATGAATCTTTCACTTTTAAAATGGAAGTAGATTTGTTCAAGGAACATTGCCCTCAAGCCTTTATTCTGAGAAATTAATCTTTACAAATATAGAGAAATCCCCGCCATTTACATGAATTCTGAGGGCACCAGTCATGGCAAAGAACTTGAACATCATTGTCCCAACTCAGATATTTCCCCATGTTTATCTACTGAGAATTATATAGTACGTCTAATGGAACACTTTCTATCTCTATGAAATACTATGCAATTTTAAATGAAGGCGCATTTGCTGTGATAGATTACCTCATGGCAAAATGAGACCATAAAATTCCTTGCAAATAGGATTTATGAAATAAATTTATTTAAAAGTGTTCCTCAAAACATATTTCCAAGGGGAAGTCTAAGCACACATAAATCTTGTAATATAATTAAAATTATTATTGCACAGTCCTATTAGACATTTCATAATAGTAAAATACTCAACAATGTGGTATCCACATGCACAGACATTTTCATAATTATTATATGTAATCAAATTGTAATTCTCTCTTATGCTTTATGGTGATCATAAATAGAATGGCTGACCCATGTTTGTTTCTCTCAAAGTGATTGTTTAGGCAAAAATGAGGTATAAAACATAGGCAGCTCAGAAATACAGCAGGCTGATTTGCACTCCCTTCAATGTTGTTACCTACATGTCTCTGCACATCTAGAGCAGACAAAACTTCAGCATTCTACTCTCTGATTGGGCCTTCTTGCTCCATTAACAAGAATTACAAAGTTGGTTATAATTTATTGTTACTTGAAAACAAACATTATGAATAAAGTTTTTTATTTTGTAACTGGAGCCACATGCTATTAATTTTTGACAAATTATTTTAATTGTAAAAATAAAGGCTATATTTCAATAATTTGATACATATGAGTGATATGCATAGATTCAACCATTATCCTTAAAAAATTCTGTTTTTGAGTGCTTTCATTATGTTTTATTAACATGCCATTATGGGATAGAATAACATTTCAAACTGTGAATGCAGCAGGTGCCAATTATGTCATAATAATGAATGTGTCTGTCTTGGCATTGCTTTATTTATAGGAATCTCTGAGATCTTCTGGTTATTCATAAAGTGCAAAGCTCATTAATTTCTGACTATAGTCCATGCACTTATGTTTAGAACTCTGGAATTTGTTTCCAGCTCCATACTGTTTGGAGCTGCTCTTGGCTTGTCACCTTCCTGCATTCAGACATCCTCAACCTGCTTCCAAGACACTCGGAAGCCTAAGCCATCTTACATCCTCACATACACCCCGCTCATCAACTTTGTAACCTCAATATGGGAGGCAACATCTGGGACATTTGTCTCTCTTAGTTGGACTAGACTTGCTTTAGTGCCCTCTAGTAGCACCCATTTCACTCCAGATGACACATATGAATGAAGCTATATGTCATTTGTAGTCTTTCCTTATTTTACTCAAGAGGACATCCAGCCCTGTCCAGTATGCGGCAAACAGTAACATTTCCTTTCTTTATAAAGCCAGGTGATGTATCTGAGTCTCTATCTGTCTGTCTATCATATATAATACAATATATTTCTATCTATCTATCCATCTATAGTGTTGTATATTATATATGTTACATTTTTTATTCACCCATCTGCTGATGGGCAAGTAGCTTAATAATATATTTTGCCTATTGTGAATAGTGATGAGAAGAACATGGATACACTGTGTAGACACTGTGACTTTCTTCAATGTCTGTAGACTAATTCTTTACTGAAAAGGGTTCACCAAATTCACTGCATTTTTTCTTTCCTGATGATGAGGCATGTTGGACTTCTGTACTTCTCATATGCACTTATTCTGATTTTCTTAAATGCTGTCAGGATTATTTACTAAGTGGTTCTCATTTAGGCTTCTCTTGCAGCATCAGGCTTCTCTCGTCGCACGGGAAATCTTTATCTTTGTCTTCTTCGTGCTCTCTCTGCACATTCTTCCTGAGAGTCGCATCGTGATGGATTTATCTGTGAAGCTTCTTCAGTCCGGACAACTCCCTTTTTACTTTGAAAGACGTCTTGATCTTTTGCATATGCCCACTGACTGAATTCATTACATACCCTGATTTTCACAGGTAGATAGAAATCATCGTCTCATATCTATTCACAGTTAGGTTCAGGAAATGGCATTTTCTAACTAGTTGTTAAAAATAGTACTTTCAGAAACATGACTTTTCCTGAAAACTGTATTTTCTTCCTCCTGCATAGATAGGCAATGACACAATAAATCAGTCATTCTAAGTCTGACTTCAGATGTACAGATGAAAAGGCTAGTTACTTTCATAAGCATATTTGAACACTTAACTATAGGTATTAGTTACTTAAATAGAACATGTCCTCATCTGCATGGGTGAAAGCTAGTGAAAGTTATATCACATGAATTTATAACATGCGGCACCTATACCATTCAAGATTTTCATTTATTGCAACAATTTTTGATTGTTCATGGAACTTCTTGCAGTGCCCATGGTAACCACTGTGATCTTTCTTGTGAACCTTGTGAGTTTTATGTACTTCAGTAGCCTTCTGTCTCTTCCCATGAGAGAATGTTCATCACCCGGAGGAGACATTTACAATGTTGGAACCAGATTATAAAAAGTCTGCTTTGCTCTATTGTCTGCTTTAAAATAGAACCACAACTCCATATCATCTTGATATATTCTTGAACCTTCTCTTTCAAAAGACAATTTATTGAGTTAATTATAACATAAGTTTTGAAATGACTTCATATTTGAGGTTCTCCGTTAATTATTTCAAGTACAGCATAAAGAAACTCAAACTTGAACTATGATAAAAATTTTAAATAGGTAAGATTTGAAAATAAACAATGTAACAATATAAAATTATAACTCACCAAGTAGGATGATATTCTTAGAATGGGCAATTATATATTCTGATTGAATATTATTTTCAATTTTTCAAACATAAAAGATAATCACATTTTCTATGTGTTGTTATTGCTGGACTTTCTTGGATCCTCCAGCTTTTGAATAAAGACACAGAGACTATTTATTATGTGTAAAAGCTTAGGCACTATAGAAAGGCTACCTCCTAACAAGCCTTGACATAGTTTACCTGTTTATTCTAGTGCACATCTGCTAGGTGGTCCATCATCGGGCTGTCACTATGACAGGACTGACTTTCTCTGTGTTACCCTGGTAAGCTTCCTGCGTTTCATCCCTCTCCACAGAGCCTAACTCTCTACCAGGTATTCCTGCCATCCATCCCTTTCTAAGCTATTGGCTATCAGATCATTATTAAAGCCAAACAGAGAACGCTCTAGACAGGTGAGGAAAGATAGAGATTATACCTTCAAACATTGTACCAAAATGCAACCCTATCAGTGTTAAGTGAATATGTCTGACATGTCAGATGGGTAATTTAGCAATCATGCAAAATACATGGTTCAATATTCTGGACATGTATATTTTTGGCAATAAATTATGTATGATTATTACTCTTAAAAATATGAAACTCATGCAAAACAAATCAAAGACAGCTAAATTTCAAATTCTTGCCATTTTAAAGTAACTCCCAGGAATCTGTATCATATTGTGTTGAAAGTCATTATGTTGAAAGCAATGTAAATTTAGCAGTTAAGCAGGCAGGTTTTTAAAAAATGTTAATCATCCTTCCAACTCAGTAGTTAATTACCCATGCCTTTGTGTGGGAGAATGAAAAAAAATGCTGCTGCTTTTGCATATCAATGTAGCAAGCTTTTATAACAGTAAAAGGGTATAATGAACAAGTACAGTCATTGATAATTTCAGTAAAAATCTTCAAAACCATCATGTCTTGAACATAGCATTTGAAAAGTGTGGTGCTTTTGTTCAGACAGCAAAAACTGCCTGGTTATTGAAAATATGAGAGGGCTGTCTTTAAGTTGGAAATGACACTTCAGTCTAAAACTTTACATTTATTTTGACCATTCCTGTTCTTGAAATATAAGTATGATAGCTGTGTGAATTATTCACTTCACAACTGAAATAATACTTTATTTATACAATAATATTCACTCCATGCTTACCTTACACCTCTGCTGTTCATATTTTCTTTTTCTTGACTGTTCTACTTCTGCCTTCTGTTCTATACCTAATTGCTATGTTTATATAGCTGTATGGACATTTTCCTTGAAGATCTCAGAGAAGGTGAGATTACAATTATTGCAGTTTTTCCCTTCCCCATTGGTGCTGAAACATGGACCAATGCTGAATCATCCTGTGGAAGAATGTTGATTCTGGATCCTAACATTTAGTAAGCAGTATGACCCAAATCAAATGTAAGTGTACCATTTTCTGCTGCCCCTCCAAGTGCAGTAATTCTAGTGAGAAATGAAGACTGGGGTGTGCAGGAGCAGATAATGAGGCTTGCAAATATTATTGATGTTCCCTTGTTTGCATCTATAATCTCTAGATTTGTTATTTCTGTTCTAACATAACCACTATGGAAAGAAATCTATTGTCTCACGAAGTCTGGATGCTGGCCATTCTAAGTTAATGTTATCACCTGGCAATAACTACATCATCCCATGACTGGAAGTGAATGTGAAGGTGACAAAAGGATCATACTTCTCTTTCTTGAATATTATAGTCCTAATGACTGAAAGTGGAGTTCTTGGGTCTTATTAATACTTTTAGGGTTCTGTCTCTAAATACTGTTACGATTGCAAGTCAACTTGAACATGACTGTGATGGTGGAGGCATACTGATCTTTCTCTTGTAGGAAGGATTTAATGAATTCAGTGCTTTACTTAGAGCTTGTAATTATAACTCATTGTAGAAGAGAAAAAACACAAACTTCTCCAGACTTACAATTTACAAGTGCGGTCCCAAGATTCACCTTTTATAAAGGTAGTTAGTAAAGGGGGAAGGTGAACTGTATAAGGATATGCTACAGACTGTCCAAAAAGTAGCCCCCCTCTCTCTTCCTTGCTCCCTGCATCCCTCTTTCTCCCTCAACCCTTTACCTCCCTCTATTTCCCCTACTCCTCCCTCTATCTCTCCAGCCGTCTTGTTCTCTCTCCCTCTCTTCCTCGCTCCAACTTGCCCCTTTCCCTCTATGCCTTTCTCTCCCTCTCCCCACTTTTTCTTCCCTCTCCCTCTCCTTCCCTCCCTCCTTCCACTAATTCTCTCTCTCTCTCTCTCTCTCTCTCTCTCTCTCTCTCTCTCTCTCTCTCTCTCTCTCTCTCTCTCGTTCCCTTCCCCCAGCTTCAGTTGCCTGGACAGAGATCAGAATCAGAACAAACATTACAGGAGCTAGCTATTCTGTCCTTCCACCATATGGGTTATGGGGTCAGTCCCAGAGTATCAGAATTGGAAGGCAATTGCCTTTCCACAAGGAGGACATTGACCCTGATCATTAAAAAATTGAGATAGGGTTTTAATCAGTTTCTCCCCTGGTGATTGGCTTCACTAACCATGGATGCCACAGTTCCTCTTTTCTTGTCCACTCCTAAAGCCTTCACCTGTTTTCACCTAGTCATCTTCTTAGTGTGATCATCACTTACATTTGATTGCCTCACATATACAATTTGAGCCAAATATATCTATTGGACTCTAGAATACCACAATGTTCCCCCTGGTAACCCTTGGGCATACAAGCAAGAATGCCCTGAAGTGTATGTCCCAGAATCTTGCAGAAGAAATGATTTAATGTGAATTCCAACCCTTATCCCATCTTCCTAAGCAGTCTTCTAATTATTCAGAGGAACCTAAGTTTTAAAAACAAATCTGTCCACTAAGTACTGTGTCTGTAACCTTGCTCAGCCGCCTGCTGTGTCTCCCCATGGTCTTTCCTGGAGTCAGTCCATTCCTTACTCCCTTACAGACTGCTTGCTGTTCCCAAGGCCTTTGCAATTATTGTTACCTCCCTGGTCTTCAGCTGACTGTTATTTCTATAGGAATGCACCCCAAATGTTCTTTTATCCAGCCTTCACCTTTTCTGTGACTCATAATGGGAGTGATCACTAAATACTTGGGGATGAAAATAGAAAGTATAGATTCAGTCTTCCTAAAATATTTATAATCTCCACAAAGTTTTTAAACATGCCCATTTTATTCAATTCTATAACCTCCAAGCTTCACAATAAATTTTCAGGTAAGGAGGTCAGTAATTTTAGACATTTTTAAAATGTGCTATAAAATTTGCTTTGTATTAATATATGAGCTCTTACTGTGTCCCTAACATATCCATCTATAATTCATTTACCTTAGGGTACTTTGGGATCATTTTAGTAAGAATGGTTTAAGAAATAAAGTCTGATGTTCAAATCTTTATATCTGCATTAAGTTTTTTTTCTTATTTCACAACAGGGAACATATCCTGAAAGCTAAGTCTTTCAAGGGTGAAAGGTTATTTAAAAATAAATTTTGTTCCCTCTCACAAGGATGAAGTGAAAGAGACAGACTTATAAATTTTTATTATAAATCTCAAGGCAAAATAGATGCAGAAATTGGCATGAAAGTGTGTCAGGTATGCGCACAGAATGGTAGGATCTATGTTCTGTTAATGGACGCAACAGCAGCTCTGACCCCAGTCCAAGGAATACTGTTTTTAATGGATATGGTGTCATTTTAATTTTCAGTGACAAGAAAGTTACAGTACTTTTATTTCATAGTTACTTGTTTGTTCTTCAAACAGAACAGACTTGATATTTAGGATCCAGAGCTTTGATGCTAAGACCTAGAAATCCATGGAAGATTGTAGCTGCAATTTGTTCATCGACCCCTTGACCTGTCTCAGTCACTAAATGCTGTTAGGTGTGTTTCTTCAGCAGATACTGCTTAGGGACAAATCAGAGTGGAGCCAGATTGAGTCCCCCTGACACGGTACAAATGAATAGATATCATTTTTATCCTGTGCAGAAGCCTGGAAGCTGTGGTATTTGACCTTCTGGATGACACCTCTTGTCTGGCAGTCATTATTTTACCTTCACCCCACTAGGATGCTTTAGAAGTGCAGTTATTAGAACACCACAGGAAGAGTAAATGGACATGTGTGTGTGTGTGTGTGTGTGTGTGTGTGTGTGTGTGTGAGAGAGAGAGAGAGAGAGAGAGAGAGGGGGGGAGAGGGAGAGACAGAGAGGCAGAGACACACACACAGAGAGAGAGAGAGAGAGAGAGAGAGAGAGAGAGAGAGAGAGAGAGAGAGGAGGGAGAGAGGGAGAGACAGAGAGACAGAGAGACAGAGAGACAGAGAGACAGAGAGACAGAGAGGCAGACACACACACACACACACACAGAGAGAGGGAGAGGGAGAGGGAGAGACAGAGAGAGAGGCAGAGACACACACACAGAGAGAGAGAGAGAGAGAGAGAGAGAGAGAGAGAGAGAGAGAGAGAGAGGAGGGAGAGAGGGAGAGGGAGAGAGAGAGAGACAGAGAGACAGAGAGACAGAGAGACAGAGAGGCAGACACACACACACACACAGAGAGAGAGAGAGAGAGAGGGAGAGGGAGAGGGAGAGACAGAGAGAGAGGCAGAGACACACACACACACACACAGAGAGAGAGAGAGAGAGAGAGAGAGAGAGAGAGAGAGAGAGAGAGAGAAGAGAAATTCTGTTGTCAAAACTGGAAATTAGAAGAGAAGATAGGGGGGAAAATTGTGCATAGTTACTCAAAGTTGTATTGCTCCTGTGTTGACTCTATCCACTACTGCTGATTTCCCTGTGATTTTGAATTTCCAAGAGAACCACTAACTAGCTCCTCTCGAGGAGACAGACATCAGCCTTATGCCGTTAGCCCTGAGAGTACTGCATGTGGTATCCCCATGCCTCCTGCAAATCTGAAAACTCTGTTTAAACAAAGATGAAAATTCAGTTAAATAAGGCATGTAGGAACACAGCAAAATCAAGCATGGGGAATGAGCTGGATAGGTACGCGCTGAAATAGATGCAGAGAGAGAGATCAGTTTTGAGTGGTACTGATGTAAACACACAGAGGTGTTTCTCTGGATTGCTCCTGCTAGAACACTTCTCTTCCTCCACCCTTGTCATGAGAGCTGAGCTCTTGTCTCCTTTCTTAATCTCCATCTTCTTCTTCCTTCCCTTCCTCATATTTAGATTGCTGCAGTTCTTCTTTTCTTATAATTATTGACAAATAAAGGCTTTTGACAATGATTCAGACTTTATAATCTTTGCCTGTATGGAAATTTTTTTCAGGAAAAAATATGTAAGCAAGTATACAGAATTCTAAGTCTATGTTTCTTTCCGTTTCCATTTGTCTCAATATCACGTTTAATTATCTATTGCCTTTCCTTTATATGGTGACATGTTTCACACTAGTGAAGTAAAGGAAGCTCTTGGTGGTTTGATAAGTGGAATGTTATTTGGTATTCAATTAACAATGCAAAATGGAAATATAGAATAAAATATATTGATTAATCGAAAATGTATTTTCCTTAACTGTATTAATTTTTAAAACACATAAATAGGTCAAAGAACATTTAAATAGATTTCAAATCCCCTTTTCCCACGTATATGTGATAGTGTCTCTTAGGCTACATGAGTTGAGCTAATTTGTATTTTAGGCAAGTTCATGCATATCTTGATAATTAATGAGTTAACTGCACTATCAATACTATATTTATTTAATTCTAAAAGTGATGAATGGCAGTACATTCTTTGCATGTTAAAGTACATTTTGTAATGTATAGATGAATTATTAAAATAGTGAAGAATTTTCACACACGCAGGCATACATAGAAAAAAAACACTCATACTCTCTATACCTGCTGGTAATAAACCTGACATTGAACACTTGCTGTCATTTCAGTGTATTTAAATCCCTTGCTTCAGATTCAGGTTTTCATCCATTTGAATAAAGCAGTACCTTCTACCCTTCTGTTAGAAAATATGTGGACTATACTCTAGCCCCTTGCTGTCTACCTATTTCTTTATTTGTTCAATAAGTCATCCCTACTTCATCAAATGAACAAACTTTAGGACCTGCCCAGTGTTGTCCCCACCATTTGCTCTCATTTATATCATTTACATTTATAAGTGCTGAATAATTTTGTCTTTTGTTTTTATTCGAGACAGGGTTTCTCTGTGTAGCCCTGGCTGTCCTGGAGCTCACTCTGTAGACCAGGCTGGCCTCGAACTCAGAAATCCGCCTGCCTCTGCCTCTGCCTCCCAAATGCTGGGATTAAAGGCATGCACCACTACCGCTTGGCTGGCATCCATGAATCTTAAGTAATGTGTAAAAATTAAATGTCCATTTATATTCAGCACTGCTTCTTAAATTATTCACTGCTCTTATCCTTATTGGCAATGTTTAAATATCAGATGTTTTATTTTGAAGATCAAAATCACTGCTCTCTCTTTTTAAGGCTTATTTGTTATTACATAAGTTCATTGTGTCTTGTCATTGTATTTCCTTGCAATTGGCATTCCTTTAAGTAAGCTTAGACTATATAGCTTAAACAAATATTATTATACTGATGCTTATATTCCTTATGATAATAATGACTGACTTTTACTTGTTGAATATAAGCATAAAAATCATGGCAAACAATGATATATTCATCTGCTGGTAGCTGTACACTCATAGTAAACAGTTGTGTTTTGGTAGTTTAATTACTTAAAATTGCAATAATAACTGGTAAAAATATATAAAAAATAGAAGTGAGAAGCATATTGAATTTCCTACTTATATTGGTTTTGAATTATTATTCTTAAAGTAAAATATTTAAGATGATAGTTTTATTGACTAATAATGTTAAAGATAATAGTATTCCAAAGAAGAAATATTAAGGCAGTTTATTTAATTATTTATACTTAGAATGATAGCCACATAAGTTTTTTCTGAGTTTCCTTTCAAGCATGAATCAAGGTGATGATATTAATAAATATATGAATAAATCAGATTTTAAAGAAGCATTATACTCATATGCATTATGTATTAAGGAAAACAACCTTTCTGAACTTTGTAGAGTCTCATGCTTTCGAAATGCATGTGCATCTTAAGGAATCATTTGGTTGACTGATTATTTCTAACCACCGGAAACCCATATAATATTCATATATGTTTCATTTTTTAATATTTAAGCATGCTCTTAAAAAATCTTATAATACTGCATGTAAAATATTTCTCCTTAACATTATAAATGCCTTTTTATTAAGACTTATCATAACCAATGATATTTTATAATTCTTAGATAACTAACATACAATCACACAACCACAAAGGTTAGGTATAAAGTAAGGCACTAGGGTAGAGGTTAACATGCTCTAGTAAAGGGAAATAGAATAGATATTTAAGGGTGGAGGCAGTGGTTCATGGCATGGAACTGGAGGATCCACTGGAGAGAAGTGGGGTACTGGGTATGAGAATGGAAATACAATGAGAGACACCAAGATCTCAGGGTATTTCAGGGTCACGTGGAAACCTAAAGCAGTCGAGGCTTTCCAACACAAATACATGTATGAAGATGATGTAAGTGAAATGGACAAATAGCAGGGAGACATAGCCCCAAATGGACATTGCTAGTTACCTAATAATGCTTCTCATCCCTGGAATTGGTTGCATTTAATTGTGTTGTTGGCCAAAGAAGCCCTAGAGAAAACCTGCAGACAACTCAAATAAATGATAAGGGTATTGTTGACTCTGTACAAATTGATGACAATGTCATAGTGCTGAAGAAAACACACAACTCCTCAAAGAGGGAGTCATCAAGCCAGTGCCTGCTTTGAACCTTCACCCCACTGACTAGAATTTTAGGCACCAGAACGCATTTGTTATGCTACCAAAAAAAGAAGTGCAAATACTAAACTAGTTATGAACACTTCTATCTACAATGATGACCTGCCTGTAAGATGTGCTTGAGCAATAGATGCCCAAAACTTGTGGGGATGATCAACTAACACTGTATTGGGCTTAAGGCATCTTACATGAGATGGAACACATCTGCCACACTGTTTTGGTGACTAAGTACCCAAGAAAATATAAAACTAATACTACTGTTCTGTCAAAGAGATGTGGCAATAAAAATGATGCCTGATGACATTTCATTATACCGATAAAGAATTGCCTTGCCTGAGAAGCATCAGAGAAGCTTCCTCTTGCATTAGATGTTAACAAATACAGAGATCCAATGCTGGACAACCTGGAGTGAGTGAGTGAGAGACCTTGGGACACTCAGTTCTACATAGGTGGACTCAAGTCCTCCTATGCCATCAAGTCCTCACATCAAGAAGCAGAGTAAGCACCAAAAGTGATAGAGTTGATGAGGTCACCAGGAAAACAAGGCCCTCTGAACACTGTAGGACTCAGACAAATATGAAATAAAGACAAATAACAGAGACTGTTGCAGCATGCACAAGAGTTGGATGGATCTATGCCAGATGAGGTCTCAGTGCTAAGAGGAGACACAAGTTCCATTCTTAACTCAGCAGCTAGCTCCAAATTGTTACCACTCACAAATCAAAAGATTAGTTTTTTTTTTTAATGGAATCTCACAGGGGAAGCATACCACTCTTAAGGGTAGGCCCTGTGCAGCAGTTGATGGCTGACCCAAAACTACTATAATGGGATCCTTGTAAGGTTTTTTTTTTTTTTGTCATAGCTTTTCATTTGTTTGTTTAAAAGTCTTTGTGCACATATTATGAATGTTCTATTTCTTTAACTTGCTTGCTTATTTTGTCCTATTCTGGTTTGCTTTTTCTTTCAAATCTAATTTTAGTTTATTCTCCTTGATTTCTAAGGAGAAACAGAAATTGTGTAAATTCTGATGGGAGGAGAGTGGAGACAAACTGAAAATAGTTGGGGAGGAAAAATAGTAATCAGAATTTGAATGAAAAAATATTTATTTATTTATTTATTTTATTAGGTATATTCTTTATTTACATTTCAAAAATTGTCCCCTTTCCTGGTTCCCCCCTCCCCTGAAAATCCCATAAGCCATCTCCCCTTCCCCAGTCAACCCACCCCTGCTTCCCTGTCCTGGTATTCCTCTACATTATGGAATC
This sequence comes from Apodemus sylvaticus, assembly GCF_947179515.1. Lineage (NCBI taxonomy): Eukaryota > Metazoa > Chordata > Mammalia > Rodentia > Muridae > Apodemus > Apodemus sylvaticus. The sequence continues at coordinate 19,095,604 of NC_067486.1, read as the reverse complement.
AAGTCTTTCCAGGATCAAGGGTCTCATCTCCCTTTGGTGTCTAACAAGACCATCCTCTGCTGCATGCCTTTAATCCCAGCACTTGGGAGGCAGAGGAAGGCAGATTTCTGAGTTCATGGCCAGCCTGGTCTACAGAGTGAGTTATAGGATAGCCAGGGTTACAGAGAGAAATTCTGTCTCAAAAAAAAAAAAACAAAAACAAACAACAAAAACAAACAAACAAACAAAAAACAAAAAAACAAAAAAAGAAAGAAAGAAAGAAAAAAGAAAAAGAAGAAAGGAAGAAAGAAATTGATTTCTCCATAGTATTATCAAAGAGTACACATCGAGTTACTGATGGCTCCAGACACACTGGCAGCACAGAAAAAATATTTTTAATAAATAAAAAATATATTCTAGGAATAACCACATTTAAAGAGCAGTGAAGGTAGATAACACTTCATCTAATCTAATATGTATATGCCTAAACATTGTTTCTACTGCACCACTGCTCTTCAGGAAATTCATAATCTGCACAAGGAGGTTAAAACTAGCACATGGCTAGATGTAGTGGAATGTTCGTTCACACTCCATCTTATTTCTTATTGGTGTATAATTTTGCATAAGTAATTTATGACCTTATACATGTGGTGGACATGCACACTACATTTATTGGAAAAGACCTGATAAAATCCCTTTATGCTAATGAATAAATAAATGCTAAGAAAATGACAACAAAAAAAGAGTATAAGGTAATAAAGAGAAATTCTGGAAAATGTGAAAATTCATTTAGAATAATAATTTTGTTTTATTTGTAAATGTAGATATAGTAATACTCAATGAGGATTTGTAACTCAAATGTATATATCACATTACAATTACCCTAATTAAATAATTTTTAATATTTAGTAATAGTGATTTCATAATTATATAATTAATTATTCTGCTATTTTTCTGAAATGTGTGTGCTTTCTTTTTTGTATATTTATACTAATAGTGTTCTAACTATTAATATATACAGTTATAAATATAACTGTAGAATAATGTAATGGAATGAAGTATTTATAATCCCCAAAATTAAAAGCAATAATTACAATTACAATGAAATTTCTATAAAAATAATTTAATGCCACCTTTTAAGAATTAGTATCTCTTTGTATGAGATTATTTTTTGGTTTTGGTGTTTTTTGGTTTTTCAAGACAGGGTTTCTCTGTGTAGCCCTGGCTGTCCTGGAACTCACTCTGTAGACCAGGCTGGCCTCGAACTCAGAAATCCGCCTGCCTCTGCCTCCCAAGTGCTGGGATTACAGGCGTGAGCCACCACACCCAGCTCAAGATTATTTTTTGAAAACTCATCAATAAATTTCACTTTGTTTTTTTTTAATTTTTTAAAATTTTATTCGATATATTTTTTATTTACATTTCAAATGATTTCCCCTTTTCTGATCCCCCACTCCCCGAAGTCACATAAGCCCCCTTCCCTCCTTCTGTTCTCCCACCCATCCCTTCCCACTTCCCTGTTCTGGTTTTGTCTTATACTGCTACACTGAGTCTTTCCAGAACCAGGGGCCACTCCTCAGTTCTTCTTGTACCTAATTTGATGTGTGGATTATGTTTTGGGTATTCCAGTTTTCCAGGCTAATATCCACTTATTAGTGAATGCATACCATGATTGATCTTTTGAGACTGGGTTACCTCACTTAGTATGATGTTCTCCAGCTCCATCCATTTGCCTAAGAATTTCATGAATTCATTGTATCTAATGGCTGAATAGTACTCCACTGTGTATATATACCACATTTTTTGCATCCATTCTTCTGTTGAGGGATACCTGGGTTCTTTCCAGCTTCGGGCTATTATAAATAGGGCTGCTATGCACATAGTAAAGCATATATCCTTATTACATACTGAGAAATCCTCTGGGTATATGCCCAGGAGTGGTATAGCAGGATCTTTCAGAAGTACCATGCCCAGTTTTCTGAGGAACTGCCAGACTGATTTCCAGGGAGGTTGTGCTAATTTGCAACCCCACCAGCAGTAGAGGAGTGTTCCTCTTTCTCCACATCCTCTCCAACTCCTGCTGTCTCCTGAGTTTTTAATCTTAGCCATTCTGATTGGTGTAAGGTGAAATCTCAGGGTTGTTTTGATTTGCATTTCCCTGATGACTAGTGAAGTTGAGTATTTTTTAAGATGTTTCTCCGCCATCTGAAGTTCTTCAGGTGAGAATTCTTTGTTTAACTCTGTACCCCATTTTTAATAGGGTTATTTGGTTTTCTGGGGTCTAACTTCTTGAGTTCTTTGTATATATTGGATATTAGCCCTCTATCTGATGTAGGGCTGGTGAAGATATTTTCCCAATTTGTTGGTTGCTGATTTGTCCTTTTGATGGTGTCCTTTGTTTTACAGAAACTTTGTAATTTTATGAGGTTCCATTTGTCAGTTCTTGATCTTAGAGCATAAACTATTGGTGTTCTGTTCAGGAACTTCCCCCCTGTACCGATTTCCTCAAGGGTCTTCCCCAGTTTCTATTCTATTAGCTTCAGAGTGTCTGGCTTTATGTGGAGGTCCTTGATTCATTTGGAGTTGAGCTTAGTACAAGGAGACAAGGATGGATCAATTTGCATTATTCTGCATGCTGACCTCCAGTTGAACCAGCACCATTTGTTGAAAAGGCTATCTTTTTTCCATTGGATGTTTTCAGCCCCTTTGTCGAGGATCAAGTGGCCATAGGTGTATGGGTTCATTTCTGGATCTTCAGTCCTGTTCCATTGATCTGCCTTCCTGTCACTGTACCAATACCATGCAGTTTTTAACACTATTGCTCAGTAATATTGCTTGAGGTCAGGGATACTGATTCCCCCAGAATTTCTTTTGTTGTTGAGAATAATTTTAGCTATCCTGGGTTTTTTGTTATTCCAGATGAATTTGATAATTGCTCTTTCTAACTCTGTGAAGAATTGAGTTGGGATTTTGATGGGTATTGCATTGAATCTGTATATTGCTTTTGGCAAAATGGCCATTTTAACTATATTAATCCTGCCAATCCATGAGCTTGGGAGGTTTTCCATTCTTTGATGTCTTCCTCTATTTCCTTTTACAGAGTCTTGAAGTTCTTGTTATACAGATCTTTCACATGTTTGACTGAAAGAAGCCAACTTCAAAGCATCATTATGTCTGATTCCATGACATCATGCAGGAAGCACAAAAATCGTAGGGATGGAAATTGCCAGGGATGAGACGGAATAAGTAGAGTCCACTAAAAGAGAGTGTGGGGGAATTTGGGAAAGTGCTAGAAATATTCTTTATCTGTATAGTAGTGGCTATCAATTGACTTCATACCTCAGTCAAGAGGCCTAAAATTGTATTCCTGTGCTGAGTAGATTTGTCTGTATTCATTAAACTTGAAATACACCAAATATAAAGCCAGTGACATTCAAAAAAATAAATTTTACTTTGCTTTTATCGAATGAACAGTCAATAATTATCTTCTTATTGCAACCTAAACTTGACTTTTCTAAATGTGACTCGTGAATCTTTAATTTGCTTACATTCTGTTTTTTCATTTTCTAAAAATGTATTCTTCTCTGAGACAGAATAAAAATTCCCTCTTCCCACTGTCAGGCTTTTCATCTGAAGTCCCTCTCTTTGATTCCAGAGAGACTCTCACCTCCCAAGTCTCTGGAACATTCTAGATACTCCCTCTGCCCCTCCCCTTCCCTGACCTGTACTTCTCCTTCATCTACTCCTCCTCCTCTCCCTTCAGAACAAGGTAGGCCTTCCAGGGATAGCAACCAAACATGACCTGTCAAGTTGCAAATAAGACTAGGCACCTCCTCTCATATTAACTCTGGACAAGGTGACCCCCAAAAGAGTCCCAAATTGCTTATTGTCTTAAATGACTGGATCATACTTGACAAAATTCTGGTTTGTTAACACTTACATTCTTACATCATGACAAATAAGAAAACATTAGTTTATATAAAATTCAAAATTACATTAAAAATAGTAAACAGATATGAATCTCGTGCAAAGAGTTTTCTTATGCAAAGAAAACGAACCAAAGGTCAACAATAGCAAAGCTTGAATGTAGTTACTGTGTCTGGAGGTCATTGGAACCTTTCACTCCACTGGAAGTAAATCATGAACAAATATGATAATATGCATTGTATTCTAGTTCTTGTGATGTTCCAACTTTCATATACATACATGTGGAGTTTGATCTATCAGAACCTTAATCTTTTAATTTGAGTGTAAATTTAAAATATTCAAGGGTTTTTAAACTACATACTTTTTAAAAATATATTTAAGGATTGAGGGAGATGGCTCAGTACTTAAGAGCATCTATTCTTCCAGATGTTCTGAGTTCCATTCACAATGCCAATATGGAGGCTCCTAATTTGAAAATCCAGTTCTAGGGGATCTTACTCCCTCCTCTGACCTCTACAGACACAGAAGACATACATGCAGTCAAACATACATTCATATAAAATAAATAAATACACTTAAAAATGTCTTTGGTCCATGTGAAATTATATATTAAAATATTTGTGGTGGCCGAAGATTTGACTCGGTGGTATAGAATGTGCTTATCATATGCAAGACCCTTGGCATCAACACGAGGAGTGAGTACATGTGTGCACACATATGCACCCACACACACCACAGAGAGATACAGACAGAAAGAGACAGACATAGAGAAATGTAGTAGGAAGATAGACATACAAACATCAAAGAGAGAGACAGAAACAGATATAGAGACAGAGTCTGACAGAGACAGAGAGATAAGAGAGAGACAGACACCACACACACACACACACACACACACAAGGAGAGAGAGATATTCCACAAAGTGACAGGTTTTTTTCAAATATGCATAATATTTTAGGACATTAAATAATAAAACAGATAAAGTGAATATGTGTAAAATGGCATGTAAAACATTCTTTCATGTATATTTATAAATTTCAAAAAAAATTAGTATCTCTGTCATGAATAACTTTATGAATTTTGTTTAATGACTAACAATTCTCCAAGACAATCTGCAGAAACCACTTCTCAAGATCCTCCTGATTTGACGAATAACCTGTCTGTTCATCTGGATCCACAATAACGATTAAAATTTTCATCCCATAAGTGCTGAAGATGGAAACTTTTAACTCTATTGAAAATGATACAATTTGACTATACGTTTTGTAAACAGCATCATTTAAATAACCATTTAAATGTTCATCACTTAAACTTGAAAAATTCTGGAAATTACTATAACCTAAGATGGTAAAACACACATACTCGTAAACACATACATGGGTATACACACACACATATGCATGCACACACACACACACACACTCACACACACACATACACCCATGCACACATGCACACACACATTCTCTCTCTCTCTCTCTCTCTCTCTCTCTCTCTCTCTCTCTCTCTCTCTCTCTCTCTCTCTCTCTCTCTCTCTCTCTCAACTTCCATCAGGATTTTTCAGGCATTGCCTTCTCTTCTTTCCATTTCTTCAGCCCATCTTATTATGTCCTTGGTGGGGAATTCCTAGCAAATGTTCTTTAGCTTGAAAAACACATTTTGTTACGTCTGTTCTACACATGCAGAGGAAAGCTATTATGTTGGTCTGTCCCTACTAAAGCTTTCATTAGTAAGTTCTGAATCAGGAAGTTCCTCTCCAGAGGATTATGCATCATTTAACAGACCATTGCTCCTGCAATCACAAACTCACCAAATTGCTCCATTATACTTCCTTCTGGAGTAATCTTTCTTCTCCATTCAGGTTCGGCTTTCCCCCTAGAGACTGAGTAACTACTACCTCTTCCTCAAGATCTCACAATTAACCCCAAATTGCTTTTCATCATTAGGTTGAGGTACTTTCCTCCAACAACCTTCTTATTTGCTCAGAGGTTGAGAAAGTATTTGGGGGTCTCCTAATATATTTTCATAAAGCACAGCGTAGGTGATATTAAATCGTTAACTCTGGGTCACATAGTGGCTAATGCCTTTTATCTCCTCTTAATTCAAGGTGAAACTGAATTTCATTTCTGGGAACTACAGTATGTGTTTGACATCTGCCTTTATTCCTCCAGAGGATCTGAACCAGAAGGTCAGAACTTACATCAATGATCTGATTATATAAGACTAGAAAAGATGAAAATTAAAACAAAATATTAGTAGTTATCTTGTTTGTAAAAGAGGACTGCTGGCTCAATGATATTTTTTTGAATCATTGGCATCTAGTGTTTGAATTTATGTGTTAAAATTTCCAGAATAGCAGTACCAACCTGCTCAATCAGGAAATTTCAATACAGATCCTACTGCTGACTTGGAAAAGGTTGGCAATGCCCACACAATTTAACTTATGATGATTTCCTAGTGGAAACAGCGGATGTGGAAAATTCATAAAGGTAAATTTTTTTCAATTAAATTTGTGTATATGAAACCTAGGATAATGATTTAGAACAAATTACTAATAATGCCATTAATGGAGAAATATAATTAATAATGCAATATTAAGGTAACAATCACTTTCCCTTTCCTTTGTATGGGAAATCATATGTTTGAAAATATTATAGTTGTAAATATGACCAATAATTGAATTCAGAATTGAAAATAATATATTATTTACAGATTTACTTTACCCATACATATTTAAATTTTCTGCATATTCACAGAATCTACCTTTTTTGCTTTTCGTGTGCTTTTGCTTTTAAAATTGTTATACAACATTTCAATGAACCTATTCCTGTCTATATAAGCTTGTCTGCATTATATTGTTTACACAGCTAATTACATTAATAGTATCATTTTATTATACATTACTACATCAGTGCTTTCATAAAGTAATTTTTCACCAATTCCTCACCAAGTTACAATTTCAAATGCAGTTACCGACACTAACCTTTCCATAATGTACCTGTGTAGAAATACAAAGCCTTCATAACAAACAAGAGGTTAAAGTCTGTATTATATTTTCTTTTCTGGAATTTTACCCTGGTTTGACTTACTTTGGATTATAGTCCCTTTCTTAGAATCAAAGATGGAGATTCTGATTGTGCTATTTCCTTCAGAAAAGATGCAGAGCCTCTTTCCTTTCATGAAACCAACACAGAACATATAGTATCTACCCAGTGCCACACCTCAGAATATACTTAGCACTGCAATTACACTTATATAGATTTAAACATCTTTCTCACTTGACCACAACTGAGGAAACTTTTATTTTGTTTTAATTTTTATTTTAGTGTTAACTGTCTATGATAAATGGAAAGTAATTGACAATCACAAGATTAATGATATTATCTTTGTTGTAATTACTGGCAGATTTTATTTTTTCTTTTGCGAAAAATGAAGTTCTCTTAAGAAAACAAGATCTAAAAATCCATCAGTTTTTACATTGTCATATTATCCTACCTAAAATGTCGCAGGTGGAATTGAGTCTTGACAAGAGTGCCCTCAAAATTCATCTTTTCACATATATCTGGCTATTACTCTATTTAAAGTGGCAATACTTTTAAAATTAATTACCTTATTTATTTGCATTCTAAATGTTGCCCCTCCCAGTTTTCTTAACCCTATCCCCCATCCCTTTCACCTCTGAAAGGGTGATCCTCTCCACCCCCTCCTCCTGACATTCTTAGGGCATCAAGGCTTTACAGGATTAGGCACATCCTTTTCCACTGAGACCAGAAAAGGCAATCCTCTGCTACATATGTGCCAGGGGCCTTGAATCAGCCTAGGCCTCAAGCCCTGACACTGATACTGATGCCACGTTGTGTTTGCAGACAGGAGCCTGGCATGGCTGTCCTCTGAGAGGCTCTATGAGCACCTGACTGAGACAGATGCAGATACAGTCAACCACTGGACTGAGATCGGAACTCATATGGAAGAGTTAGGGAAAGGATGGAAGGAGTTGAAGGGGTTGCAACCCCACAGGGATACCTACGGTATCAACTAACCTGGACCCCTGGGATTTTCCGGTAAGTAAGCCACTAAAGTGGCAATACTTTGTGTGGGAAAATGACCATAAGAACTCAGATACATAGGGCTTAATGTGGAACTGCAGAGAAAGTCTTCAAGGAACACTTCTCCAGGAACTGGAAGAAAAAAAAGTAAATTTATTCATTATGTTTTAGTAAAAGTATACATGAACCATTTTAACATCTTTATTTAGCTGTCACTGTTGACAATGTTACTGAAAGTGTGAAACTATTCTCTAGAGCTTTCAATAATGCCAAAGAGATCTTTTGGGAAATATGTGGTATTCAGTTGAGGGCTTACTCTGATTTCTCTGACTTCTGAGTAGAAATTAGAAGGCACATGAAAAATTGTGTTTTTAGTTTATTATGCCAAGTATCTCTAGAGTTTGCTAAATGATATCCCTACTTGATATTTTAAAATTTACTGAAGCATGTTATTTCCTAAAGGTAAATTTTTCTTCATGAACAGCAAAGCAAATCCATAGGTTTGCTTTGAGAAGCAAAACTTCAGAGCTAAGGTACTCATAGCTTCTGAATCAGTTAAGAAACTTCAATGCAAGGTCCCTGTGTATATTGAGAGTAGAGGGTTTTTTCTTCCATAGGTTATCTTATGTGTCCATTATCTTACTGTATTTTATGTCACATCAATGTTCACATTCCCTGTAAAAATAGATGAATACTTACCTTGTTTCAATAATGAAAGGACATCACTTCAGAAAACTATATCATGTTGAGTGCAAAGAAAGGGAAATGCAGTTCCTGGCAATTTATTAACACCATTTCTTTAACAGTAATACTGAAAATGAAATGCTGTATGATTTATGAAGATTGGGAATTCAGACAGAAAGCCCTTAGTGTGTTATTCAAAAAAAAATGGAAGAAAAAAGTTCAACTTTCTAAAGACCCTTCAAACCAATGTCACTGTTCCCATTAAAGCACTTCTCTGTGTTTTCTCTGTCATCTTCCCACTATGAGGCAGAAATATAATTGGAATAAATCTGCAAACATTCTAAGATTGCTGCACTAAGTCTGCAGGAATTCACCTCAATTTAAATGAAGTACATGCAATTTATGATGTCCCTGCTATAAAAACAAAAAAGATATACTCAAGTCTCCCTAGGGTTGGCAATTGCTACTGGATTTTGATTCTATACAAATAGGAACCACTTTGTCACCCACAGGAAAATGGTTTTCAGTGCCATGAAAGTCACTTATATTTGGATACTTCAATACATCTAGCAATTACGGATTTTTTTTTCAATTCATACAAGTTACTTCTTTAAACATAAACCACCTTCTGTACTCCTTGCCTTTCACACTGTGAAACATGTATTCATCTTTACATTGTTTTTTATATTTTCCAGAAATGTATTTTAATTAACATATAAAATTTATATGACTCTACATTACAAAATGTGTTGCTGTGGATAGGAATACCTTAGCAAAGAATTACATTAAACTGATGAATATATACATAACTGTACATTCTTTTTTTTTTCTGTTGATTAGAAACTTGAAACTCTTGTTCATGGACATGTCAAATATATAAACATGGTTTTATTGATAGTAATAATATTGCACAAATAGTTATGCTGAAAATACTTCTCTTCTATCTGCCTGACATCTTTACAGTTCCCTCTCAATACTCTCCTCACCTTTATTCAACCACCACTTTACTCTGTAATTTTATGATTATCTTTCACTAAAGAAAACTTACATGGTATCTGAATATGTTTAGAATATGTTTATATTTTGGGCAATGACAATCACTGTAATAAGCTAAAAACTGATTTAAGGTGTTTCAAGTTTCTCAATCCTGAAAATTTCTACTCTATTATATCTGTAAATTTATCATCTGTAACTGATATGAATTTTAATTAAAAAGAGACTTCAAATTAAAACATAGGGCCTATTTATAAAGATAGAAAACCTAAACTGGAATCTGGTTTACTGTACTTGACTCCAACTGTTATCTGTTCTTGGGTATTGGTTACATAATCACACATTACTTGACTTGTATTTCAGTTGTAGGTAAAAGCAGTACTTATCTTGTATATGTGTATGTTTCAATAACACTCATGCACGAGTAATGCTAAATTTTAGCATACAATTAAACCTAGAATCTTTGGCTCCACATGTGTCTCAGTTTCTTCAACTCTGTTACAAGGTTATAAGCTCATGGCTTTTGTGATATCCTTGAGGAGTACAAACTATGCTGAATGTCCCTATGATGCTAAATACATTTAATTGAAAGTTGATTCCCCTACCATATGAAACAGCACACTCTACCTAATGAACTCTAGGAGTCCATCAAAAATCAAGTGAGGGCCAGATGGACAGTGGGGAAGAGCTGCTAGTAAACCTTTCTTACAAATTAAAAATCTTGAACTCACATGTCAATTGATCTCACCTTTCTCCCTATATAAAACCGGTAGCCAACATCAAACTAAATGGAGAGAAACTTGAAGCAATCCCACTAAAATCAGGGACTAGACAAGGCTGCCCCCTTTCTCCATATCTCTTCAATATAGTTCTTGAAGTCCTAGTTAGAGCAATTAGACAACATAAGGAGGTCAAAGGGATACAAATTGGAAAGGAAGAAGTCAAACTCACTATTTGCAGATGATATGATAGTATACTTAAGTGACCCAAACAAAAAAATAAATTGTTGCTAGATAATATTGATCTTGTTTTCAATTGTTAATTTGTACACATTTCTATCATTTTACATAAACACATCTATGTAGTGTGTGTATGTGTGCATATGTATATGGTTTCATTTCTCTCACTCTTTTTTTTTTGAAGTCTAAGCTATTTTTCTATGGGGATACAATTTAATGTTTCTGATCATGGATTTTTACACCATGCCAGTCAATTTTGTCAACAAAGCTCACTATTATAATAATCTAATCATTATACTCCCTTAGATTTCTTTATAGAATTTGTTTGCTTTCATAGTTAACTTGATACCTGGAATATTTCATACAGCAGTATTCATATGTTTGTTTGTTTATTTAGGCTTAGAAACCATTTTCCTCCAAATCATCATCACTTTCTAGTCAGTTCTAGCACCTGCTATACTCTTCTACTTCCCTGTTTGGTTGTCTATAATCTTAGCAATAGCTGTATTCACTCTTCTAAATCTTCCAGGGAACCATGGTGCTTACATTTTATTGCTGCCTATATAAATACTGGTCTATTCATCTCAGAAGGACTGAAAAATTTGACTATTTTCCCATAAGTTTTTATTTACTTTACATACTGATCACAGCTTCCCCTCCCTTCTCTCTTCTCAGTCCCTCTGCCTCACCCCTCCATCCACCCCTCCATCCACCCCTTCTCCCCTTCTCCTCAGAAGAGGTGAGACTCTCTATGGATACCAATCAGCCTTGGCATACCAAATTGTAGTAAAATTAGACAAATGTACTGAAGTTGGACACGGCAGCCCAGTTAAGTGAAAGGGAAACAAAGGCAGGCCACATAGAGACAGCTCCAGCTCCTGCTTTAGGAGTCCCACAAGAACACCCCATTGTAGAATTGTTGCATACGTGCAGAGGACCTAGGTTCACCCCAGTCCAGCAGTTCAGTCTCTATGAGTTCCTATGGGCCCAGGTTACTTGATTCTATAGATTTTATTATGGTGTCCTTGACCCCCCTTGTTCCTTTAATTATTCCTCAGTCCTCAGGTTTCATAAAATCCCCTGAGCTCTCCCTATTGTTTGACTGTAGGTCTCTGAATCTGTTTTTATCCGTTGCTGAGAGAAGCCTCTATTATGACATTTAGGCTAGATTCCTGTTTGCAAATATAGCAGAATATCATTATTCATGCCACAGATTGGTTCCCTCTTGGGCTATAAGTCTCATTGTGGGCCAGTCATTGGTTGGCCCCTCCCTCAAAATCTATTCCATCTTCTAGCCTTGCACACCTTGTAGGCAGGACGAATTGTACCTCTAAACTTTTGTGACTTGGTTAGTGTTCCAATCCAGCCATTGCAAGTCTATTTGGTTGCAGAATGCCTGTTCAGGCTCCATGTCTCCTATTGCTAGGAATTGTAGGGTCACCTTCATAGATTTCTGGGAGTTCCCATTGTCCTAAGTTATTCCAGAGATCTCTTACCAGATACAGTTTTCTCTCCCAGTATTCCCTCCCTATGTCCTCCCCCTACCTCATTCTTGACTGTTCTTTTTTTAAAATCATTCATTATATTAGTTTTTATTTCATGAATGAGGAATGTTAGCTATCATTAAAACTATACGATATTTGAGGACAAACAGTAAATTTCAATTGATATGTTCTTGAAAGAATATGCCCATCACAGTAGAAGTTAATAACTAAATGGTAGAGATGTGTCCATTTTACATTGCAGGATTTGATAATCAGTGATGATCCAAATGTTATAATAAACCAATTTTTTCCTGGATAAGGTACATAGAACTAAATAAAATTAATTTCTTTGAGTCTTTACTTGCTCAGATTTCATGGCCTGAAACATTTTACATGGTTTAGTTTTCCAACTTAGTGCTTCCAGAATTGAATTTTCAGCCTCGATAAACTGTTTAATTTCTCTCTTCCACGGGTTTCTACAAAACTATATTTTTACCCTTCTGGGCTATTTTTTTCAGTCTTTGGGTCATAACCATGAAAGGCTTCTTCAAGTAGCTTCCTTATAGCTAAGATCACTAATAGGAAACTGACAGCCTATGTTTACAACCATGAAAGCCATTATTATGAGATTTTGTTAGTTAAATTAAAATGCACACACTTACAAACTGTAAAGCAGTTGTGAACATATTGCAAAAATCATCTGGAGTTATTTACAATGAGGGAACCTCAAATGAAAAGCTTCTCCCACCAGACTGGCCTTGTAGGCAAGCCTGTGGTGTAATTACAGATTAATGATTTGGGGTGAGGCCACTACTAGACTAGTGGTCCTGGGAGCTATAAGAAAATAAGTCGAACAACCCATGAGGAGCAAGTCAGTCAGCAGTACTTGTCCTAGGCCTGCCTCATAGATTTTGCCCTCCATTCCTTTGTGATAGATTTTTCTGAATAACAAGTGTTAGCTGAAATAAACACTTTTCTTTCCACACAACCCCACCAAAAATAATCAACATAGCTACTTGACAACCTGTGTTTCTTTTCCAGAAGAAATTAGGAGAAAGTAAATTTCTTGGTTGCACATTATTTCTTTAAACACACACACACATAAAAACACACAAACACATACATTTTACACGGGTATGAGACTCTAAAAGTTACAGTTTGTTTATTCTAATATTTCTAAAATTTATTTTGATTTTGTATGTGTGTGCCTGATTTTCTGTACTTCCATCATATGCATACCAGTGCCCATGGAACCCAGAAAAGGATGTTCTATCTATTGGAATTCTCTGAATATTGAAACTGTTGGGAGACACCTGATATGGCTTCTGTAAATTGATCTCTGGTCCTCTGTAAGAGAAGCAAGTTACTAACAGTCAAACAATCTCTTAGTCCCTGCAAATGAAAATCTAAACATGCTAATTTCCTTTCATACCAAATAGTGTTTTTTTGGTTCTATGAGGGTGCTCCCTTACCCCCACCCATTCCCACCTTCCCACCATGGCATTCCCCTATACATCAAGCCTTGACAGGATCAATGGCCTCTCTTCCCTCTTGATGCCCTACAAGGCCATTCTCTGCTACATATACTGCTGGAGCCATGGGTCCTTCCATGTGGATTCTTTAGTTGGTGGTTTAGTCTGTGGGAGCTCGGGGGAATCTGGTTGATTGATATTGTTGTTCTTCCTATTGGGGTGCAAACCCCTTTAGCTCCTTCAGTCCTTTCTGTAACTCCTCCATTGGTTATCCCATGCTGAGTCCAATGGTTGGCTGTAGGTGTCCACCTCTGTATTAGCTCTGGTAGAACCTCTCAGGAGACAGTTATATCAGGCTCCTGTCAGCAAGCACTTCTTGACTCTGCAATAGCATCTGAGTTTGGTATCTGTATATGGGATGGATCCCCAAGTATGACAGCTTCTGGATGGCCTTTCCTTCAGTCTCTGCTCCACACTTTGTCTCTCTATTTCCTTCTGTGAGTATTTTGTTGCCCCTTCTACGAAGGATTGACACATCCACACTTTGGTCGTCCTTCTTCTTGGGCATTATGTGGTTTGTGAATTGTATCTTGAGTATTCTGAGCTAATGGGCTGTTTTCCACTTATCAGTGAGTGCATACCTTGTGTGCTCTTTTGAGACTGAGTTACCTCACTCAAGATGATATTTTCTATTTCCATCTATTTGCCTAAGAATTTCATGGATTCATTGGTTTTAATAGCTGAGTAGTACTCCATTGTGTAAATGTACCACGTTTTCTATATTCATTCCTCTGCTGAAGGACATCTGTGTTCTTTCAGGCTTCTAGGTATAATAAATAGGGCTGCTATGAACATAGTGGAGCATGTTGGATGTTGGAGCATCTTTTGAGTATATGCCCAGGAGTGGTATAGCTGGATACTCAGGAAGTATTATGTCCAATTTTCTGAGGAACCACCAGACTGATTTCCAGAGTGGTTGTACCAGCTTGTAATCCCTCCAGCAATGGAGGAGTGTTTCTTTCTCCATATCCTTGTCAGCATCTATTTTCGCTTGAGTTTTTGATCTTAGCCATTCTGACTGGTGTGAGGTAGAATCTCAGGGTTGTTTAACAAATATTTCTAACAATACAAAGAATTCAGTATCCCCAAAGGCAAGAAAACATGCTATATTTGTCTTTCTGGGTCCAAGTTGCCTCATTTAGGGTGAATCCTTCTTTAAATGTGTAAATATATCACATTATGCAGTCATTATTTGTTCGTTGTTTCAGGTTGCTTCCTTTGCTAAATTTTTTGAACAGAAGAGAAATCAATATAAGGGAGCAATTATCTCTGTGGTAGGAAATTTAAGTAAATTTTGGGGAAGGGAGGGTGAATATGTATAAACCCTGTGAAGCCACTGTGATCAAGCCCCATTGGGTAGAGTTAGATCATTCTTATTGTTCTTAATCCAGGCACAGAGAATTGTACATCACCAGTCAAACTATGAATGCTTAATTGCATAAGATTCATACAAACAGTTAACTAATTGAAGATTATTTTTCATTAAATAATTGATAAATTGTTAATAAATACATCAAATTATTGGACTAAGTCCAATCACATTGGACTAAGTATCCTGGTTTTAGAATCATGATCTTAAATGTCTTTCAGAAGAGATGTAACAAACAAATAAACAAAAAAACAAGCTCTTTCTCTTAAATCAGATTTTCACTTTATCTTCTAACAAATAATATTTGGAGCTTGAAATGTGAGAGATCAATTTCTACCTCCAAATCTATGACAGTTGAGTAGGTGGTACATTGGCAAAATTGTGTCCATCCATCCTAAAACTATTAGTTCCAAGGCCTGCTGATAGAAAAATCAATGCAATACAAAGAATAACAAGTTAATGTAAGATTGAGATCCTTTTTATATCTTGATTATGAGATGAACCTAAGTTAATTCTGACATACTTTAAAAGAAAAATTGTAAGTGATAATAATATTGAATGTGAACTAGTTACAACTTGAAGAGATTAGTCATATTGACTTGAAGATCTCTATAATGTGGTAAACATACCACACATGAACACACATACATACACACACACACACACACACACACACACTTACTTTCACATACACACTACCATATTTTTTAAGGAACAATTAAAAATTCTAAAAACGTGCATGAAAGAATATTTCTATCATGATATGCAGCATATTCTACAATGCAACTTATATAGTATTAAAAACACCATTTTATCTTGATGAATATCTTTGCTTATAGCATGTTGTCAATTCTCCAACAATATTAATAACACACACACATATATGAAAAAATCAAACTTGTACTTTTAGCTTTTCAATTTTTTGTTTGTTTTTAGTTTCACAAAAGCAATGCTTTCTGCCAGTGTATAATGTCATTCTGAGTATTTCCTGGATTAAAATTTAACAAAATTATGAATTTTTTGATTCCTCTGCTACTTAGGATACCAGCATTTTTATTTTTTTTCAATCCTTAATATAGCCCTGTTGATTAGTATAGAGCTTTTATACTAGTCTTAGTCAATATTGGCATACTTCTAATTTCTATTCATATAATCAGATATACTGTGAGCACCTCAATGCATGCCTTAGAATACCCATTTGCAAAATATTATATCAAGTTACATATTAGATAATATTTTTTGTTTAAGGAAAAGAGATATCTTTTTCTCCTCATTATTTTAATTTTATTTTATATTAGTATGTTTATTTGATAAATTAATGAAAATAAAAAATGTGTGTATTTCACACTGAATGAAAAAAATAAGATGGATTTCAGTTAGGTAAAAAATCTACTAAAATAAAAATTGATATCAGAAGAAATGAAGAACAATTAAAATTAGTTAATTATACATTTAGATTGTTGAGACTAACAGAAATGTTTCTCAATTATTTACAAAGAACAAGAAACCATGGACTACTTAGAAATTTCAGACAATGCACAAGATATGATTATTATAGATTTAAAATTAGCTGACAGTAAATGGATTAGCTTATTGATAATATTATTAAAATAAATTAAGAAATAAATGCTTCCTTTTTAAAGAAAATTCCAAGTTTTCTCTCTAGATTTCAAAAGTCTAGTTGAATTGCAGTACCACTGTTAAATACATGTATGCTCCAAATAATAGAGAATGGTGTAAATCATCATGATTAGACAACACATATTTGAGGAATTTAAACACTCTTTTGAAGATTCATTCGTAAATATGTTATTTTCAGAAAGATGGAATGACAAGAAAAGGATAAAGTAAAGAAAGAGACGTATATAGAAGAGTACATAGATGCAGACAGACAAGCACACACACAGATATACACGTGAACACACAGAAGCATTGCTTTATTTATGACATAGTAAATCATAATGAAATAAATAGGCTTTAGTAACTTTAGTAACTACTTGTCTACATATTTTTGGAGGGGAAAATGAACCTTTAACGTTCTTTAATTATTAACATATTCAAAAGTGCCTTTGGCCAGCCATAAAATATAAATATATTTTAAAACCGAGAACAAGCGTTGAGCCTACATTGTGTGTCTTGAAATAGCCAACCAATGAATTTCCAAGCAAGATGCATAAGGTATGATTTGAAAATGAATAAAGAACTATCACTGGCACTTTTAAAATCTACTAACCAGGTACGAGATAGATGGGCTTAGATAAAATTCCTTTGGGGGAGGGCAGTTTTTATTTCTGATGTACACCAAGATTCCACCAAGAGATCTTGGTAGGGTTCAGAAAAAGACATTGAATACTTTGTGTGGAAATATGTATGCTAGAACCAGGAGTTTGTAATGTTTGTTCCTTCGTGTAAGGCTGATGTGGGTTCTTTGGTTTTACTGCATCTTTTTTCTCCACCTAGCAGCTTTATCTGCCCTTCCTCTTGGATTTGGCTGTGAGTAGCTTTTCCTAAGTAGCCACTTAGGGGGCTCTTTGACACCTTATAACCTGAAGATTTCATCTTTTTAGAAGAAAATGCAAAGGAGGATTTATTTTGAATTTCAATCAATTGGAGCTTATCAGATTCTCACAGGGACCTGTGTGGAGTCGGAGAACATGGCCATCTATCTGCACACCTTACAGATCTGGAGTTTATGGAACAAAAAAAAAAAATCGTGGATGCAATGAGGTCAAAACAAAGTAGGCAGCAGAAAGGAAGGTGGAAAGAAGAGATTTTTCTGCTGTGGAAAACTGTAGGCTACAAATCATACTTCAGAGATGTGCAGCCTGTCTATGAAAAGGAGTTTCAGTATGGATTATGTGCGTGGGCCTTAAACCATTGAAATGTCCATGGCCTTTAAGTTTAGAGTGGAATCTCTTCTCCAGACAGAAACTGCAAATGGTTACAACACAAATCAAATCTGTGCATCACTTGAGAGGCTTACAAGCATGCAAGGATACTGGCTTGGTTAAACCTCTTAGAATCTCTGATTTTTAACTATAGTTAGGACTTCATCCCACCCAGCAAACCAGAATGCAAATTCAAGGTAGTCAGTAATCACACTGTAGGCCCTGCCTATGTCAAGTAACCACAGCTCCTGAGTTATATGCAACAGCATAACATTGTCCAAAATGCATGCAGTACTTTGTGGACCTTGATGAATGTATCATCATCAGTGTTAAAGGATTCACTTCTAAATTCAATGGAGAAAGAATTACAGTGCCTAAGAGTCTCACATTGTTTAGGATTCAAAATTTAACAAGAGCGTCTGTTATTCCCTAAAAGCTATATTTCTGTATGGACCAAAGAACTTGCCAAGACCTTTTGCTGTCTTTTCTCTCACTGAAAAATAAGTAAGAATTGAAACCCCAAACAGCAATATCAACTTTAATGAGCTGCTCACGTGAACAGATGTCCATTGTACAGTGAATACCGACTGATTTCTCTCTTGCATGTGTCAAGGCCTCAGACTGTGAAAGAACAACAGGTGCAGAAATGAAAGGGGTTTTATTTCCCCAGATGAAGTCATAATATGCAAAATTCTCTTCTTAATGTTTGTGTAGAGCGACTGCCTTAACTATATTGTAGAAAACAAACCTATTTAAACATCTTTTTTTAAATAAATTATCTGCTAATATTTTCCATCAGTCTACTAAGTTTGTAAATGAAAATATTGATCTTTGGAACTTACTTAAAAGAAAGAGTTGGATAGATTCCTCAGGGGTTAAACACTTGCTATGCAAATATGAAGAAGTGCATTTGAAGCTCCAGAACCCACACTGTGTGAACATTGTGGTTACATATGATTCCAGCCTTAGAAAACCAGGACTTGGGATCCACAAAGCAAGCCATGTCACTGAGCATCAGGTAGGATCGAGAGACTTAGCAACTCCAGTTCTAGGGATCTAATAATCTCATCTCCATTTCATAGTTACCAGATATTCAAATGGTGCATATGTACATATAGGCAATACACTCATATACTTAAAATTGTGCATATATGTACATATACATGTGTATATATGCATATGTATATGTACACACACAAACACACACATATACATATATATATATGTATAATGTAGTCATATATATGTATGTATAATATAGTCATGACAGCCATATTTTGGAGATGGATCATTTAATGTTTTGTGCATGGAAGAATTTACTGCTGGAACACTTTGTTGAGATACTTATACAAGCATGACCAACCAAAGAAATAGATATTGTTCCTAATATAAACTAATAATAAAGTTATTTGGTCAAAGCAGTGACCATTTTAATTTTTAAAGCATTTATTTTATTTTTGAAACTATAATTGTATTATATCCACCATCTCATTTCTCCCTGCAAACATGTCCATATAACACTTTTTGCTCTCTTCCATCATTTTTTCTTATTAATTGCTGTTACATACCTATATGCATTCTAATATCATTTACCAATGCTTAAATACAACCAACTCTGTCTGTATAATGCATTTGCTTGTATGCTTTCAAGACTGACCATAAATACAGTCCTCAATCCACATAAGGCAAATTCCCTTTGAAACAGATGTCGAGCATTACAGTTAACCACAACTCCAAAAGATAGTGCAGTCCAGTCCTAATGGGAAGATTTACAACACTACTGTCACCCATAAGGATCAGACATAATTGTAGAAGTGGTGCAGAAAGACTAAGTGCCAGTGAGATTGTGTCTCCTAACAATATCAAAAGCTATAGAATAGGGCTTAATAAATGGCAACCTGAATGGACCTGACAGAAGAAATCAACAATAGATAAACTAATATGTATAGGGAAATACCAGGAGAGCTTAACCCCTTCTGAAGAACTAGAGGAAACTCAAGAAAGGTGAGAGTGTAGAGGTGGTCTTTCCCAAATGTGTGCACACCCACTGGTTATCATTGGGTAATAATCCCATGCCTATAATCCCAGTATTTGTGAAGCAAAGATATGTGGAGCTCTAGCTTAAAAGAAAAAAGTAAAACAATGAAATAAAATAGAAAAAGTGCTTGCTTAGTGAAGACGGAAAATATCGAAAAATCTGAGGAAAAATGAAGCAGGTTATAATTTTAGTTTCAAGTAAATTGCGGATTTTTTATTGATTGCTATAATATGGGAGATAAATTAAATAGTAATATGAAAGATTTTCAGACAAGTGGTTAGGACTTCTTGGGGAGAAGATGAAGTCAGCAATTGATCCTGAGAGAGAGGTACTTATGGAAAGAGACATGCAACTTATTTGGGTATTCTGAAAGACAAATGGACAAAGAGCAGGAAAGACAGGAGTGTTCTATTACATTAACTTACATTATTATGTATAAGGTAATTATGGCCCTGAGTGAGGGGTATAAATTAGGGTTCAAGATGAAAATTGAAAATTGGAAATGGACATACAATTAAATAAAGAGTTTTATCTTAAAAAAGGAAGCCACCAGGTTGTGATGGTCACATCTGGGTTCTTTTATGATACCTGGAAGTACTTATAAATTATCACTCCCTTAGCATGTGTTTATTTGACTCAGCTTTTGTTATAGATATACTATTCCTCTGTGGGTGGTCCAATCATCACTGGCTTCTAGTGTGTGGCTGAATGATGCATATATCGTCCTGATTGCGTTTATGGAACTGTTTATTTTATTTGTGCTCCCCTTTCTGCATGTGTGATTGTGTATTTGTATGTGGTACCTACCTCCAGTTGTAGCCAAGCAGATAAAAATGTTCATAACACTCAGCTTTACATTAATATTTTTTTTGTGGTTACTCATTTGCTCTTTTTTTCTTTTTTTTATTTGATATAATTTTTTATTTACATTTCAAATGATTTCCCCTTTTCTAGCCCCCCACTCCCCGAAAGTCCCATAAGCCCCTTTCTCTTCCCCTGTCCTCCCACCCATCCCTTCCCAGTTCCCCGTTCTGGTTTTGCCGAATACTGCTTCACTGAGTCTTTCCAGAACAAGGGGCCACTCCTGCTTTCTTCTTGTACCTCATTTGATGTGTGGATTATGTTTTGGGTATTCCAGTTTTCTAGGTTAATATCCACTTATTAGTGAGTGCATACCATGATTCATCTTTTGAGTCTGGGTTACCTCACTTAGTATGATGTTCTCTAGCAAATGGATGCATTTGCCTAAGAATTTCATGAATTCATTGTTTCTAATGGCTGAATAGTAAGTACTCCATTGTGTAGATATACCATATTTTTTGCATCCACTCTTCTGTTGAGGGATACCTGGGTTCTTTCCAGCATCTGGCAATTATAAATAGGGCTGCTATGAACATAGTAGAGCATGTTAAAGTCTGTTTTACAGAGAAGATTAATCACATGTTAGCAATCAGTATTTTTATTATTTTCATGATTATTATTTTTTTGTGCCTCTGGCCTAAGGACTTGGGGTCTAAAGCAATCATCAGCCATTCTAAGGATTATAGACTGCAAAAGACAAAAGGAGGGGATGAGCTACAGACTTTTTTCTTTGCTTTAGTCATCATTGCCTTCATTTCATAGCGAGGAAGGACATGATTGGAAGGTGAGGCAAAATCTACAAGGTCCCAACCTTCCTTGGTTCTCAACTATTTGAACTGCCCAAGACTTTCATAAGTAGGTGAAAATACAAACCACTTTTCATTATTGATGATATACCATCCCATGAAGGACATGGGATATTTTTCCCTCTCTGGATAGCAGAATTCTGAAATACTCATACTTTTGGGGATGAAAATGTTGGGTATGTTTTTTATTGAAAATAAATTTTCTTATATAATATATTCTGATCATAGTTTCCATCCCCTGGCTTGTCACAGATCCTCCTCATCTCCTATCCTACTCTCTGGCATGCCTTGAAAGAGGTTCAGTTTTTCACCCAGATCTTCATAAACAAGTGGAGAAAATGCCTCTATTTATTAGAAGCCAAATCACATGAAGAGTTCATGAAGGCATGTGTTGAAATTAGTCAAGGACATAAATCTATTGCTGGAATTACCAGAAAAATGCCGGCACTATTAGAGATCCACACAATAACCATACAAATCAGCTAGAAAATTATTTGCCTATAAATCTTAATCTACTATGATTTTATTTTCTTCTCATCTATTTGCTGTGTGGCACTGCTAGATTTAGGTGCTAACTCTATTACTTGGAAATAGGCTTTCCCTAATAAACCTGACATTTCTTAAGGGCCGCTTTTGTAGAATCATGCTCCTGCATCTGAGAACCCTAATTCAATACCCTTCACAGAGACTCAGTTCCTTTCAGACTACAATGCAATACAAAAGAAAAAGAAAAACAAAATCGCCTAAAGAGATTAGATCAGGGATAAGTTCATAAAGCTTTTCATTCCTTCTAATTCAAAATGCAAAAATATTATTTAACATGGCCCTCTCTATTTTCCCTTTACCTTTGCTTCTCAGTCAGCAATGGGCAAAACTCAGGTTTTTAATTATTTTTGAATGCATTTTTACTTTCATCTGGTGTTGATAAGGTTTAAGTTTTCAACTCTTGCAACTCCAGGTTTTTATCTCAAATAACTCGTTGATTAAACGTTACACATATTCAGCTTTCAAGTAAATAGTGAGATCGGTTTTCAAGTTGGCATTTTCATTTTAAGAACATAACTTGAAATAACATGACTAATTGGAAAACAGAGTGAGATACCATGTTTGCCTCTCACAGAAGTCCTGGCAGCCAAGGATTTTTTTCCAATTATATAAAGTCAACATTTCTTGTGAAAGTGTGAATTTAACCAAAATTACATTACAGACTATATTCCTGAAATTGTGTGTGTATGTATGCATGTGTGTGTATGTGTGTGTGTGTGTGTGTGTGTGTGCGCGTGTGTGGCACTAGGACTAAAATTATGACCCTATGCATACTAGTCAAATATGCTCTCATTGAGCTACAACCCCCAGCCCCAACACTCTCTCTTTAACTATCACATATAACTCCATCTTTTGTATCACATACACACATACACACACATACGCACACACTCACATGCACGCACACACATGCACACGCATACACATGTGCATGCACATGCACACACACATGCACATGTGTATACATATGCACATGTGCACACAATGCGCATACGTACACACACATATGCACACACGCACACACATGCACATGCATACACACATGCATACACACACATGCACACACACATATGCACACACAAGCACATGCACATACACACACATAAATACACACACACATACACACATATGCAAACACATGTACACACACACATGTACACACAGAGACACACATCTTTTCAATTATCACAGGCAAATAAGTCTTAAAGTGTTTTCATCTGTTGATTGCAAAAACCATCTCCACATTTTTCTCAGGAAATATAGATTTTTCCATAAACAAATACATGGAATAAGGTGTCATGTACCAATTACTATTCTAATTATCCTATGACAACCATGAATTTACTTTATCAATAAATACTAATTGTGAATAAAATGAGGTAACACCTTGCACTCAAAATTTCAGAAAATAGTTTGTATAGAGAGGGCTTGTGGGACTTGCGGGGAGTGGGGACCCAGAAAAGGGGAAATCATTTGCAATGTAAATAAAACAATACAATAAAATAAAATAAAAAGAAATTTGAAATATGTAAGTAAACAACCATAAGTCATGATAATTTATCACCTCACAGATCAACTATGTTTCTTTTGAAAACATTCATAACCCTTTTCTCTAGAAGTCTTAAAATAAAATTGCTTTTTATCAGGAATCACAACACTTATCTGCAACAGATAGATGAAACTTGGTTGATGGCTTAGTCCCTGGGGTGGAGAGGTCCTTGGTCCTATGAAGGCTAGATAGATGCCCCAGCATGGGGAAATCGAGCGTGGTTAGGTGGGAGAGGGTTGGGTGGGGGGACATCTTCTTGGAGGCAGAGGGTGGGAGGATGGGTTCGGGGTTTTCTGGGATTGAGGAAAACCCAGAAAGGGTCTAACATTTGAAATGTAAATAAAGAATATGTTCAATAAAAAAAATTAAAAAAAGAAAGATGAAACTTAATTTTCTTATCTACCTGTATTTTTGTATACTTTACTTGTCAATTTTCTCTTCTTGCAAACTTTCACTATTTCTTTTCATGACAACTGTCAGTCTCTTACTAGAGTGAGATCAGCAGTGGTTGTTTCCATGTCTCAATGGAAAAAATCAGTATTTATATTTCTGTTCATGGATTATTTCATTTAAAATGTCTTGAAGGTAATATTGTAAATGACAAAATTGATTTGATTTTGTATGACTGATTATGGTTCAAATAGGTATAGCATCATCATTTCTTCATCTATAATTCCTTCAATTGATATGAAGGCTAAATTCTTATCTTGGGTATGTGGGCAGTATATGTATAAAGTATAGGAATGTAGTATTCTCTTAATATAATGAAGTTGTTTGTTTTGTTTTGTCAGTACCTAGTAGTGATATAAGTAGATTATGGTATTTCTGTTTACTTCTTTGAGAAAACATCATTTTTTTCCAAATTAAATATACTATCTTACTTTTTCATTGAAAATGTTTATTTCCTTCTTAACTTTGACATATGGTATATTTTGTCATTTTAATAACAAATATTGTAGCTAGATTGAAATTTATATCATTGTAGTTTGAATGTATCTAAATTAGTGTTATTGTGCCTTATTTATCTATTTCAGGGCCATTTGTGTGGTTTCTTTTTTTTGATCAACATTAGTTTTTGTGATTTTTTTGGGTAAATAGATATTTATCAATTTTGTAGATTATACATGGGTTCTTGTGAATGTTAGGCAACTGTTCTAAAATTGAGCTGAGCCCTGAGCTCCATTCACCAATATTAGTAACATTATCAATATCTTAGTTTAAATTTTGAGTTCTTATATATTTCGTTTCCCACTTATTTGTTGAATGAATAACTTCCAAATATTTTCTTTGATTCTTGAGCCATTTTTTCCTCTGTAGATTTTCCCATGGACTGAGTATAAATACCTTTGCTCTCGATACATACTTACTTATATTTCTTTGTCTCTCCCACGATTAGATGTTAGAAGCCTAACAATGTATGAAATAAGTTCCCTGTTATTTCTAGCAGATGCAGAGTTTCAACTCATTTATTTATGTCTTGTTCTATTTTGAGTGTGGTCTTCTATGCAGAGAGGACAGTCTGGTTTCTTGATGTGGATATGCATCTTCTCATTGTCACTTATTAAAATGTAGGATCTTTGACACTTTGGCAAAATTCAGTTAAAGATAAATCAGTCTGTTTATCTCTACATTGTTTTTCTTTATCATTGACTTTGTATACTTTTCTGTTAGCATCATCTCAATCTCATTAAAGAACTTTGTAGTGTGTTTTTGAAGTTGGAAAACTTGATGTCTTTAGGCATAAAAAAGGTTAGCTCAAAGCTTTTTGGTTACTCTGAGTAGTCTGTGGTTCCATACAAAGTCTAAGAATGATTTTATTTGTTTCTTTGAGGTGGTTATTATTATTTCCCTTTTTAAAGTTTTCTTTTTATTTAAATATTTATTTATTATTATATGTACGTACACAGTAGCTGTCTTCAGACACAGCAGAAGAGGACATTAGATCTCATTACAGATAGTTTTAAGCCACCATGTGGTTGCTGGGATTTGAACTCAGAACCTTCGGAAGAGCAGTCAGTGCTGTTATTGTTTCCTTTGGGGTTTCCTTTAGCATGTTTAAAATTACTAAATAGTGGTGAAAACATTGACAGTAGTAAGTAAAAATACCAACATTAATGATAAATAAGAGTTTTCAAAGCTAGAATAAGTTTGCTTCTCATAAGGATTAATAATGTTAAAAAAATAGGAAAATGATGGAAAAACAAATATCAGAAAGTTTCTATAATTGATAGGCAGATTGTTTATTGCTTTGCAAACTATAATATAAATCCAAGGCAGAATTAAAATGTCTTTGGTTTTGGACTAATATTCAGAAAACAAATTTATTGAGCATAATCGTGAAATCCTCTATACTGAATTAATACCAAAAGATAATTAAATGAAATAAGTTGTTCTATGAATAAAATTAATTATTTCATGTATATGCATATTAAACAAATTGTATTTCAACAATTTTTATAAGAATAGCACATATCCCCAAAATAGTATAAACCACCAGTCACAATTTTAGGTATATTTGATACCTAAAGACTCAAAGATCTTTATATATTTACACTATTTAGAAGACAAATTACTCACTACCTATTTATATTTTAAAACATCTTAGAAACTGTAGCAAATTATAAAATCCAAAGTAACTCTCTAAGAGAAACTTTTGAGTCTTTCAGTGTTGAAAAGTTTTTAAAATGATATCAAATAAAGAAAACATTGATATATTACACCTTAAAATTAGCATAGACACAAATTCTGTAATTAGCGTTCAAAATATACTTTAAATCTTTATCTTGAAGTTCTTTCTGTTTAACCTAGCCGATTCTTCTTTTGTCTCTCAATATTAACATTTTTCACATTGCATCCCAACCACAGACCCCACCCTCCTTTTCTCTCAGGTCTGCCCTTACAAATCCTTCCCCTATTACTTCCACCCCTTCTCCACAGAGAAGGGAAATCTTCCTTGGGTACCTACCCAGTCTGTGATATCAAGTTGCCATGGAACTAACTGCATCTTCTCCTGTGATACCCTACCAGTCAGTTCATGTAGAGGAAGGGGATCTAATGGCAGGCAACAGAGTCAGAGACACGCCCCCACTCCAGCTCCAATTGTTAGGGGACCCACACAAACACCAAGCAGCGCTTCTGCAGCAAATGTGTGTAGAACCTAGGTTCAGGCTCTGTTTGCTCTTTGATTGATAGTCTATTCTCTGTGATGGTGATTTCTCTGTAACTAGTGTGTGTGTGTGTGTGTGTGTGTGTGTGTGAGTGTGTGTGTGTGATATTTTCTGATTTAAGATCTTTATTTTGTTTCCTATTGAGGTGGGTGTCTAACTATACATCTCTGGTTTTGTTGGTATATACAGAGTAGCCTAGGCTAGCCTGAATCTCACAGCCGTCTTCTTGTCTCTACCTCCTGATTCTTGAAGTTACGTGCATAATTCCTACACACTGCCAAGAACTATTTTCAGTAGGATAAAGCTATGATCTGTTACAGACTAAACAGGGGAGAACTTTCAAACTTGTCCCATTTTAATTAACAATACTTGATTTTTCGAAAGAAAAGTACATCAAGACAAAAGCAAAATGACACTATTTATGAAAATATTTAGATTGACATATCTATCCACTTGATTTTAAAAATCTATAAGAAAATACCTTCCAGTTAGTAGAATTTTCCCTTTATTTATATATTTCAGTTTCTGAAGAATTAGTATTTTCTTGGTTAAAAGAAGAACAATATATATGGAAAAATAAAATGCAAATATATCATCTCTATACCACTTTAAATATTCATTTTAATATGGATTCAATAAAATATCAAAGAAGGAACTTTAAAACTAACACTATTGTAATGTGTTATAATTTACAATCAACAGTATATTGAATGTTATGACAGATAACATGAGTGGATATATAATATTTTAATGTTTCTATATTTTTCAAAAATAATGTATTATTGTTATCTTACTGAAGGTGTATCTTTGAGTGTATGTACCCATATAAAATTATTTTTGATCCTGTATAATTCCATATCCTACAACATTAAATGTTTCCATTAAACAGTATTTTTTCTTAAGTGACGTAATGTGAATTGTTTTGGCTCTCCTTGCTTTTGGAGCTGTTCCAGGTTGTAGGATAAATTTCCTCATTTCCCTTCCATGATTCTTCTTGCTTTCATCACCTTCAATGAGCATTTAGCAGTGGTTTATCCCAGTGGTAGAGCCAATACTGAGTCCTCTGGAAATAGTGTCATCGATGAGAGAAGTTTAATGAACATTCATATAGGTCACAGAATACTACATCCTCCTTTTGCTTATCCTTGCAAAGGACCAGTCCCAGATCCCATTTGTAAAGACATTAAGGATATTAAACCCATAGGGATACAGCCTGCCTAATGCCAGGGGACAAGCTGCTTCAGCTAACGAGGCAGTTTCCTACTGGTGTTTAGATCAATGTTCTGTAAATCTTTCACCTATTTCTGTATCAACACACACTTTCACAATACACATACATATATATTTTCTGTCTCTGTCTGCCTGTCTTTGTCTCTCTCTCTCTTGCTCATCTCTCTGTCCCTCCCTCTCTCCTATTCTGTCTTCCTTAATTGATAGCCTCAATTTTATATAGAACTAAAGAAAGATGTGATTTCAACTAATGATAAAACCCGGTAGTCTGACAGACTCAAGTTTTTATTCTAAGCTTTGTGGCTATGTGGTAATGCTCTCAGAGACTAGCATTCAACCTACTAACAACCTGAACACAGTCTGAGCTCACCTGAATATAATAGGTGAAGAAAATACCAGACCTTAGGGTAGTTGAATTTCTCCTTGTCCTTGCCCTTGTCTTTGTCCTTGTCCTTGTCCTTGTGAGAATTCCCTAGAAAACAGTTTCTGAAGCAAATCAGTGTATTAGAAGTCTGCAGAATGCCAGGAAGGGCGTGAGGCATGAAGGGAAGAAGATAAAATATGTCTGGGAGTGTTACTATGCCCACTGAAAATTTATAGCTTATGTAACTGTTTTGAGTGGGATGAGTCTTAATAGGGGCGACAGGGCTGCTGTATTTCAGAACAATATTAGGAGACAAAAGAACGAATCCATCTTCTGGCTCACCCAGCCTCAATTCTAGCCAGTCATATCATTTAGCCTTTCCAGAATCACTAAGAATTCAAAATACCATGCAGGCTCATGGCCAGAACAAAAGTGTAAGGTCAGTACCACTCAATGTCATTTTAGGGGACATGCAATCATAGCTCTGAAGGGACTAGAAATAGTGACTTGGTTTTCTTGTCATAAAGTGATGCCTTGCCTAAGTTAATCAAGAGAGACAGATCTATGCTTCAGAGACCAGATTGATATACATTCTTTTAAGTTAACATTTTAGTTTTTATTTGCGCATTGTTGGGGCTATGGCTGGGGGAATGCGTGTCTAGTATTAGAAGGCATCAGTTGTCTCCTTCCACCATGTATGTAGACACTTAGGGATTAAACTCAGGCTGTAATAGGTAGTTCTCTTGGTACTCACCCAGTATCTGAGGATTCTTTATAGGTCATTACTTTTTTAAGTGTCCACATGCAATTATTTGATAAACACTTTTATCACAATAGTCTTTGAATCTTGAAGCTTAAAATGAGTAGAATTTAAATGGAAATAAAGTTGCAGAGTGGTGAGGAATTTCTGAGAACATTCACCTCGGTTATATAATCTTACATTCTAGTTTATCAATGCAAAGAAAACAACTTGACTTCCCACCAACTCCCAAATTAATGGTTGTCATAACTTGCAAGAACTCTGGTAAAGAGTGCATTACAGAAGTTTTCGGAAACAATTCTTTTTATTTATTTTCACAGACAGATACTGTTAAATATAATTTTGATGTCCTGCAAATCAGAGTTTTCATAATCAGCTCACTATATGTTCTTGTTATAGAATGTATTCACACTTTATTAAAAATACATTAAAAGAAATAAAAGAAATAATCGTTCAGATAAGTAATATATTCAAATATATATTTTATTGTGTAATTCAAAGAGTGAGGACAAAATTTTGGAGCCTGATTTAAAGTGGGTCACGTAGATTTAAAAGTAAATGACAATCCTTCTTTATTAATCTTTTGCATGACAATTTTTGTACATTGCATTTACTGCCTATTCATGTTCTTTGATGAGAAATGCAGACTAAAGCAGTGTGTGTAATGTGTTGACTAAAAATAGCCTTCAATTACATTTTAGACAGCTATGAAGACTAGACTGTATTATCTTTTGAAAGATCAGAACAAAGACCCTTTCACTTCAAGAAGAATGGATGATAAATTGCTCTAATTAGTTAATTTTAATCTTTGAGATGAATAAAAGTTGTCTACATATTATAAACTAGCAGTTTTCTTTAGGGATTAATTTTTTAGGTTGTTTTTTTTTTCCTCTAGGCAATGTACCAAACCACCTGGCTTAATTCTGACCAAAATTACATTTGATCATCTTCTTAAAATTGGAACGCACCAAACACTGCCAAAACTCAGTACAAAAAAATACACTAAATTCAAAAGAAGTCATTAAGCCCACCTTTTTTGTAAGAATTCGTGTTTATTATGAGTCCATCACTTTTCTTTTTTTATATGATAAATAGCTTTCACCTTCATTTGCTCTTTTATTAACCTTATTTTACTGTTTTGATATCTCTCTCTTAATGTAACACTATGCGTTTTAAGTTTCAGGAATGAGGTGTAGTGATGCACATACTCTGCAGAGGCCTCACAGTCTGACATCTCCAAACATGAACAAAGTCCAAAGGCTGAGACAGATAGTTACTCTGTGCTTGACTAGAGTAAGTTGAAGTCCCATCTGAGTTACTTTATGAGAGAGGGTGTCAACACCCAATAACAACACAGGTAAGCTGTGCTTCAGTAGCAAAACCCTTCCCTAGTAAACAAGCATCTATAAGTTTAATGTGTAGTAACAAAGTAAAAATAAATAAATTAATAGATAGATAAATAAATACATGACAGGAGCAGCCAACCTAACATGATTGCTCTTTCTTTAAGTTCTTTGAGAATTGTCCTCAATGGCTTTTGACCATACTCACCGCCTCTCCCCAACTGCTTCCAGATCCATCCCCTCTTCGCTAGACATCCGTGTGTCTCCTATGAGCACTTAGTATTTCAGCACATGGTCTGCAGCTGCTGTTGGCATTTGGGACATGTCTAAGATGCATGGCCTTGCTGGAGGAAGTGAGTTATCGATGGCATACTTTGGGATTTCAAGACATTTCTAGTATGGTGTCTCTCTGCTTTGTGAGTATGCATTGGCCTCTGAAATCCCCACTTCTGATCTATCATCCTCGCTCACTGCTGCCATGATGGACACTTGTTCTCTGGATCCGTAAGCTCAAATATGGCCTCCTTTGTATAAACCCTTACTTCTCTTTTATTTATCTACTTATGTACTATATTTTCATACATTTTAACTTAAAAATATTGTTACATCTTTTCCGTTCCCTTTGCACCACCCCTTCCCTTCCATGATTACCTCAGTTTCTTTGATTATAATTGTTACGTACTTTTGTAACCATGTGTATATGCATGTGGATGTGTGAGCATAAAAACGCAGAATGATGAGTACATTACTGTTGGTGCTGCACTTTCTTTCATCTTAGGAGTCTTTAGATGCACTTTGTTCTTTGATTAGGGGTAGTCCAGGTGCAGTTTTCCCTGTTTTACATTTACATGCCTTTGATATTGGCATTGCTATAGTCTTATTAATACAGAGGACACACTCAGCCAGCCATTGAACTGAGCACAGAGTCTCCAAAGGGGGAGCTAGAGAAAGGACCTAAGGAGCTGAAGGGGTTTGCAGTACTGTAGGAGGAACAACAATATGAGCCACCCAGTACTACCAGAGCTCCCAGGGACAAAAACATCAACCAGATAGTACACATGGTATTATCCATGGCTCCAAATGTATACGCAGCAGAGGATGGCCTTGTTGGACATCAAAGGGAGGAGAGGCCCCTGGTTGTGGAAAGCTCATTGCAGCAGGGTGGGAGAATACCAGGACAGGGAAGTGTGGGGGGGGGGGGCTTGATTAGGGAACAGGGGGAGGGGAGATAGCTTATGGGACTTTCAGGGAACCAGGAAAGGGAAAATCATTTGAAATATAAATAAAAAATATATCTAATAAAAAGAAGAAAGAGAAAAAAAGACATTTCTACTAGGAAGTGATTTACAGCAAACTTCCTACTATTTTGTCTCTTATAGTCTTTCTTCACTCACATCCTCCATGTTTCCAGACCCATAGACACTTGAATTGCTTCCCTCTATTGGCAGCCTGCATAAATTTTCTGATACATTGGAAGCCAGAACAGGAAAGAGGCCTTCAGGTCAGACCCAACTCAACATCTTTAGTCCTGTATTCTAATTGTGCAGTGTTGTCAAGAATAGGGCTTTACCTTCAACTTCTGGGAGAGATAAAAGGGCAGTAGCAACAGTCTGGATTATTTTTGGAGTTACTTGGACTATTAACCAAGTTAATTTGAATGAACCATTGAAAAAGAGGTCATACTAAATGAGGTAACCCAGTCTCAAAAGATCAATCATGGTATGCACGCACTAATAAGTGGATATTAACCTAGAAAACTGGAATACCCAAAATATAATCCACACATCAAATGAGGTACAAGAAGAACGGAGGAGTGGCCCCTGGTTCTGGAAAAATTCAGTGTAGCAGTATAGGGAAAAACCAGAATATGGAAGTGGGAAGGGGTGGGTGGGAGAACAGGGGGAGGGAAGGGAGCTTATGTGACTTTCGGGGAGTGGGGGACCAGAAAAGGGGAAATCATTTGAAATGTAAATAAAAAATATATCGAATAAAAAAAGGAAAAGAAGTTTCTCTTTTATTTTATATTAATCATTTTATTCATTTACATTTCAAATGATATCCTGCCTCAGGGCTCTAGCATCCCCCTACATGGGTTATAAAGCATCCACAGGCCAAGGACCTCTCCTCCCATTGATATCAGATAAGACCATCCTCTGCTACATGTGTAGGAAGGGGTGGGGGGTTGATGGTGGGGGAGTGGGGGTTGGGGGTGGGGGATGGGTGGGCGTGGATCCCTCCATGTGTACTCTTTGGTTGGTGGTTTATTCCCTGTGAGCTCTGGGTGGTCCAGTTAGTCGATATTGTTCTTCCTATGGGGAATCCACTTCAGCCCCCAAAGAAGCCTTCTTTCAGGTACTGAGGTTTTTGTTACTTTATCTTCACATACAATCTTCTCCCACGGTCTAGTTATATTTTCCGGGGTTTCTGTGTTTTCATCATTTTTGCATTCACATCCACAGAGTTGTAGAAAAGAAATGCACATGATAGAGAACATGTGACATCTGTTTTTCTGGGTCTAGGTTATCTCATTTGAAGGTGATATGTCTGTTTACCTGGAAATTCAATGATTTCATGATTTTTAGAGTTGAGTAGTATTACATCATCTTTATGTTCCACATGATCATGATCGATTAATGTGTTTAAGGACATTTATGCTGTTTCCATTTCCTACCTATTATGAATAACACAGCAATGACTGTCGCTGGACGAGTGTCTGTGGAGTAGGACAGAAAGTACTGTGGGTGAATACCAAGTGGCTATACATGGTAGCTTTATTTTTATGGTTTGATTATTCTCCATACTGACTTGCTGAATATCTGCACCAATTTATGCTTCCATCAACATCCAGTGAAGACTCTTCTTCCTTCACAAGGGAGGCAACAACTGGTGTCAGTTCACTTGTTAATATTGCTCATTCTTCCTGGGTAAGATGAAATCACAAGGTTACATTAATTTTCCTTTCCGTCATTGATGAAGGTGACAAGCATTTACCCCTTTATGTAGCCCGCTTTTAGAAAGAAAATATCATGTCCTCTGTTTCTTTGAATTGTTTAGTTATTTGAATATTCTATATATTAATCCTCAGATATATAGCTAAGAAAAACTGATAAGATAGATAACTAAAAAATTGCCAAAGACTTGGAAAGGGAAGAAAAACATATATCCAAACAACTTATGGATCAGAGATAATGACTCAGGGGTGATAAAAGAAATGCTATGAATTGAATAAGATATAAAAACATACATATGCAGCCAAAGCAGTAATAAGATGAAGATTTATAGCACTAAATTTCAACTGTCCTCACCTGGAGGTTTATTCGAAATATTTCATCAGCTTCCTAGTAATAGTATTTTAATGTGCAGCTTTTCAAAAATTCACTTTTGTGGAATATTTTCTATATTCTTAGAATTAATTTTACAATATAGTAAAACTAAGATACTTGTAGAAATTGCCTTTCTCTACTTCCTTACGAATTACCATTAGATGAAACAAAATTATCCTGTGGTGTGTAGTCAAGCAACACATTAGTGCTCGTTTAGATGAGTAAAAGTGGAAACTGAAAGAGAAATGGAATCTCCAGAGAAGAGCCTGATGCAAGGAATGAAACAGTCCCGTGTCACGTGCCGTTGATGGCCTAGGTTGACACATTGCACTGTTTGTGTTCCAGGTGGCTACACACTAAAGATGCACCCAGCTGGGAGGTATGGCCTGATTAATGTCCTTCACACATTAGGTGCAGATGGCATGACATTTATTACCTTAATTAATTTATTAGGCCTGCCATATGGGAGAAACAGCTTTCCTCTCCACTAGAATCACTTGGGAAACTGAAAGGACAACCCATTGCCATGGGAGCTCATCAAATTACCAAAACTAGCTGATGATGAAAGAAATCAATGACTTGCTCAGACAGGATCAGTGCACGCTGGCATCTTCCCATAGTTCATACTTTGAGAAGCAGATGGAATGCGGTCTGTCAATGCAAGGCTATATTTCAAGTTAGAAAATTTTACCAGAATTTGTATCCAGTGCAAATATTCTACACTCAGTATACAACACACGTTGACCAGCAGGAAGCACTAGTTAAAGCCATGTATTACAAAAATATTAGAGAATGCTAAGAGTGGACATATGTACAACTTTAAATGTGTATTTTTATGAATGACTTACAGAGATTCTATTGGTGCCACAGGATGTATTGGTGCCAACAGGAGAAGTGATTAATTATGCTGCTATTTAGTTGTCACAAGATGAATATGTTTCCAGTACTTGGGTAGCACTTTCTTAGGTCATCCTTTGAAACTGTATCTTGATATTTAAGCTCCACAAAATATCGAAAGCGGTCAAGTAGTAAACATTTGTTGAATTACATGATTCTTCAATCTGTTTCAAATTAGGGGGAAGACTTCCCTTTTTATTTCTTAGTTATTAAACCCATCATTTGCTTACATCTATTGTAGTCTCCAGGATGATGTATTTTTCTTAATAAACATAATATTTTAGGTAATGTATTAATCTTTAAAGCAACAATCTTTATTATTTATTAAACTATTAAATGAAATTTAACATCAGTATACCTAAGGCAGGTCTTAAGTAAGAGGTTAAGGAACAAATTATATAGATATAGAGATAGATATGTATAAGTACATATCTTTTATTGACTTGACTATTTTGGAATACTTTTCTAATCATGGACACAAAATACACCCTGATGGTGTACATTATCCACCCTTCTATCCCACAATCTAAAGGTTTTCTTTGAGATTTTTCTCAGGAAGATAAATTTATCAGGGTGTCTAAGTAAAACAAGCAAGTCATATTTCACCTACCATCTGAACATATGGAGTTTAGTCAACTCATGAATTGGATTTTGAGTGAACTGACCTTATAGGATCCTTGACAGCAGTAAAAAAGAAAGTACCAAGGAAAATGGAAACATGCCAGTATACCAGATTTGTCACATTATTACCACTTGAAATAAAATATAGTACTTGTAAGTTAAAGGTAAATATATAAATTAATAGGAAATTAACTCATATTCACTTTATTTAGTATTCCCCAATATTTACTTCTCCCTTTTTACATTTCCTATTATTAAATATCACTCAGAAATTCAAGGCATTTATGATGTTGGTTATTGTTGTATAAACTGTAAAATGTATCAGAAGCAAAAACATATAAGTAAAAAAAAAAAAAGGTGTTATTCTATTGTACTACACACAAAGGCACAATGAAAACCAGTCAGGGACTAGCAATACTGAAAAAGAAGCTGGGCATTTAACCTTTATTTTACCGATGAAATGCTATGTTTAGAGTGATAATGGCAGGGCATGCTATATTGTAATAGAAATAGTTCTCAAAAAGTCAGAAAAGAGGTGAAAGAAGCCAAAGGAAAAAGGAAGGTAAAATATTCATAGATCTGAGACTGTG
The DNA here is from genome assembly GCF_947179515.1 of Apodemus sylvaticus. Taxonomy (NCBI): domain Eukaryota; kingdom Metazoa; phylum Chordata; class Mammalia; order Rodentia; family Muridae; genus Apodemus; species Apodemus sylvaticus. The sequence continues at coordinate 19,059,648 of NC_067486.1, read as the reverse complement.
TGGAAGGAAACTTTACATGGTGAAGAAATAAGAGACCCAATCAGGCAAATTGTGATAACTGATCACTTAATTGACATATAATGTGAACATGTGCATGCGGGCCACCCACATTACATGCCTGCTTGCCTGTTCGTGCTTTTGTCCGTGAACACACACACACACACACACACACACAGAGAGAGAGAGAGAGAGAGAGAGAGAGAGAGAGAGAGAGAGAGAGAGAGAGAGAAATTTACTTTAGCTATGTGCTTCAAAAAATGTAATATTTCTAGCCTGAAAAGACATCTGCTGTAAATTAAGAGCACAGAGCATAGTGCTACACAAAAGAATTCTCAGCACTCTGGCTGCTTCTGTAAGATGATCAAGATTTTGAAGGCAATCCGGGCTACACAGCAAAACACTATCTTGACTTTTTAAAATATTGGTTAAAACTATGAAGAATTTGACAATATATTAAGTAAATAAATATTGTTAAAAGTTGTGTATTTTTTCTAATGTATAAAAGAGATTGACCTCTTTTTTAAAACGTTGCCATTTTTAGCATTCTTTATTAATGACAGGAAAGGCACAATGGCAGGAGAGGGGCATGGTTGGTAGCATTGCATCTATAGACACAAAACACATGAATACTGGTACTGAGCGAGATAGCAGCCCCCCTCCCTCCTCTCTTCCCAGTCCCACCCTCACACCCCATTCCATGTTCCTCAGAGAATTGTAACCCCCTCCCCCCCCCCCGCATGGGTACCAACCTGCCCTTGTTCAGTGCCTCAGCAGGACTAAGTACACCTTTCCCAGTGAGTCCAGAAAAGGCAATCTTAGCTATGAAAGAGCATTCCAAAGTCAGGAAGCAAAGTCGGAGAAGTACCTGCTCTAATTATTAGGAGACCAACATAAAGAACAATATGCACATCTGCTACCTCTATGTCAGGTGCCTAGATCCAGCCTATGCATGCTCATGAGCTTTGGTTGGTGGTTCAGTATCTGTGAACCCCAATGGACCTAGATTAGTTGACTCTGTAGGTCTTCTTGTGGCCCTCAATCTTTCCACTCACACTTCCACAACACTCCTTAAACTCTGCCTGATATGTGGATGTAATTTCTACATCTGTTTCCAGCTGCTACTGAATGAAGCCTCTCAGAAGACAGTTAGGTTATTTTCTGTAAGCATAGCTGAGTATCATTAATACAGTCAGGGGCTGACTCTCTCCCATGGGGTGGGCTTCAATTTGGGCCACTCATTGATTGGCTATTCCGTCAGTCTCTTCTCTGTGCTTATCCATGAACTTGTAGACAGAACAAATTATCCGTCAAAGATTTTGTGGGTGGGTTACTGTCCTCCTCCCTTTTTGGAAGTCCCACATGGGCTTAGAACTTAAAAGTGGTGGCCTCTTGAAGCCACACAGACCCCACTATAAGAGGTCTCAGCTAGAGTCACCCCATAGACTCCAAGGAGACTCTCCTGTCCCAGAGACACCACCATGATTTCTGTTCTCTTTTGAAGCCTTCTTCCCCATCTCCACTCCTGATTATATCCCTGTTTTTATCATTATCTCTCTACCGCCCAGTTTTCTTGATCCATTAACTTGAGATGTCTATTTTATTTCTTTTTTTTTTTCTTAGTGAGATACAAGCATCTTCCACTGGGCCCTCCTTGTTATTTATCATTTGGGTCTGTGGATTGTAGTTTGGCTATTCTGTACATTATGCATAATAACCACTTATGAGTACACACCACACATGTCTTTCTGAGTCTGATCAACCTCAATCAGGTTATTTCCTATTTCATCCATTTGCTTACAAATTTCATGATATCCTTGGTTTTAGTTGTTGAATAACATTTTATAAATGTGCCACATTTTTTTACCCATTCTTCAATTGAGAGACATTTAGGTTGTTTCTAGCTTCTGGAAATTGTGGATGAAGCTGCTATGAATATAGTTATTAACCAAGTATCTTTGTGGTGTGGCGGGCATCTTTTGTTTTATACCCATGAGTGGCTTAGCACAAAATGGGTGCTTTAATTGTGATTTAAAATTTCATACAGTCTAAATATTTTATAAAAAATAACCAAGTAATAAATACAAAGGGATTTCATGTTCAAATAAGAAACAAATTCATGTCAAAAATCTGGGTATGGCATCAAACAATGATAATGCCATTACAGAGGACAATGATTCAATAATGAGTTAGGGACTAGTCTGGACTACAAAGCAAGAGTCAGCCAGAGATGCAGAAATCACAAACACCTCAAGCTTACAGCATCTGCTCAGTCTGTTTTTAAAGTCTCCAAATATAGAGTTAACGTCATGAATGCCAAGATCTTTCTTCAATGGACACTGTCCTTGAGATTCATAAAATGCTAGGTGCAGACAAACTTACACACAGACACATATAATTATATACAGGGGGAAAGGAAGAAATAAGATGATTATAGATTCTGATAGAGAACTCAGTAGTAGATGAAAAGCTTTGCAAAGGCAGGAAGTTGTTGGGTCCAATAGATACATGTGAAATTATTTATTGACAGAAGATAACATTATTATTAAGCATAGATGGAAAGAACAGATACATTTTCTGGTAGGCTTGTTCCTGATCCAGTGCATGTCACTGAGGGGAAAATGAAGATATTTCCTTTTAATGGCATGTTCTTTCTAGGTCAATAACACTTATGAGAGAACATACATTGGTAAGTAAATGTAATGAAAGAAAATAGGCTTAGAGAAAGAAAGCTATGGGGGATGGAAGGTGGGATGGAGAAAGAAGGAGAAAGGAAAGGAAGAGGTAGCAAACAGTCTGTGAGAGGTGTGCAAAGAATTTCGAGTAGCCTCAATTAACTCTCTAAAGATTGTTTACAAGATTTTTTTTTCAAAATTTTCCAGAAGATTGCATGATTTGCATATAATGAATAGGAATTAGATTCAAACTTCACATATGACTTAAGATCAACATTCACAACAAGTTAAATCTGTAAACTCATTCTTAATCTAAGATCTGATGGTCATACATAAAGGGACTCTTATGTAATTCTTGTAAAATGTAATTTCAAATATCAGTTTTGAAATATACACTCTGTTTCTCCTGAACATCTGCGCTCTGTGTACGGAAAGCTTACCATCAGTGTCTTTTCAGATATAAAATGTAGAACAAAAAGAAGCCATTTAGAATAATTATTCAGTCATGCAGTTGGTATAATTCCACTGAGCCTCTGTAGAAGAAAATCATTCTTGGTTGTACACCGTTTTGTTAAAATTCATGTTCCCTTTGTATACAGCAGAACCTTAGCTCCTGTGAGGAGTGGTCTGCTCTGGCCACAATTTGGTGGCCATAATGGTACGATTCACGAGACAGCCTTATCGGCAGTCATTCTTCAGCTAAAAAGAATTATTTGAACATTAAATTAATAGACAAAGTGAATATTGTTTGCATATCATAACAATATATATTTCCATTGTTGTCTCATTAACAATTGTAAAGAACCATGGTCCTTAATGTGACAGTGTGCAGAGATGCTCTGTTGAAGTCATGGTCACTTTGCATCCCTGAAAAGTAGCCCAACCACTGGCAACTAATAAATACCTTTTGTATAATTTACATTAATACATTCCTTTTTTTGAATTTTTTGTTTTTTCGAAACAGGGTTTCTTTGTATAGCCCTGGGTGTCCTGGAACTCACTCTGTAGACCAGACTGGCCGCAAACTCAGAAATCCACCTGCCTCTGCCTCCCAGAGAGTGCTGGGATTACAAGCGTGTGCCACCACGTCCCCGCTAATACATTAATACTTATCAAAGGTCATCTTTCTTATATTTTGGTAGCTAAATTTTTCATACTATTAACTAAATTGATTATAATATTGATTTATCATAAAATAAAATGCAAGGCATTAAAATATATTTAAAATAAGTATCTGGAAATATCATGTATATCAATTGTTGCTGCCATTGAAATTAAAACAAACAACATGTTCTCTTTTGGTTTTCTCATTTTTGCAAACATCACTGTGTCTCACTAGGCTATATTTACTGAATTTCCCCGACACTCCTTTCTTTTCTTTTGTTTGAATACAAAACATATCTACTGAAGCATGAAAACATGGGTATTGTGTATATTTGTGTCACTCTATGTAATATTCTTATGTAAATATGCAATGTCCTGGATTCTTCAGATCAAGCTGTGGTCTGCTTCTCAAGATTTTATCATTGTTGTTTGGCAATATTAATCAAAACATTTTCTTCTATCTTTGATATATAGATAGAGATAAGGAAATAGATTCAGATAGATAGATAGATAGATAGATAGATAGATAGATAGATAGATAGATAGATATAGATGTATAGATAGATGTGTAGATGGATGGATGTATAGATGGATGGATGGATGGATGGATGGATGGATGGATGGATGGATGGATGATAGATAGAGCATCAATAAACATCCCTATCCCTAGGGTCCCGTCACACCAGAACCTCTTACTGTTGTGGAACTATCATCTATGCTCCTTTTTCTTATTTTTTATTTTTTTGGTTTTTTGAGACAGGGTTTCTCTGTATAGCCCTGGCTGTCCTGGAACTTACTCTGTAGACTAGGCTGGCCTCAAACTCAGAAATCTACCTGCTTCTGCCTCCCAAGTGCTGGAATTAAAGGCATGTGCCACCACTGCTCAGCAATCACCTATACTCTTTAATAGAGCCCTTTACAACCCACTCTCCTTTAGTATTAGCAGTCACCATTTTACTCTACAGCTGCAAGATGAACAGCTGATGTTACATTTGAGTGTGATCCTACAGAATTTGATTTCTTATGCTTGTTTTATTTCATTTACAATAATAGATTGATCTCTGGGTTCATTTAAGTTGTGCAAATGACAGAGTTGCTCCTCTCTCCTGTCTTCTTTCTACTACTCCTGCTCCTCCCTTTCTCTTCCTTACCTTCTTTTTTTCCTCCTTCTACTCTCCAGCCTGGTGAATAGAGTCAGATACTTTTATATAATAGGCAAACTCTGTATCATGTAGTAACATCTTATCTCCAAGAAGTCTTCCTTTGTATCATAGAACAATTTTCTGTAGTGTGTAAACATTACTTTTATTTATCCATCAGAGAGTAAATATGGAAATTGTTTTTATTTCTCATTTCATATGAATGTTATAGTAGATGTGAGAGCTCAGATAATCCTTCAACATGTATATTTCAATTCTTGTCTATATGCTTAGTAGTGCAACTGTGAAATCACATGATATCTGCATGTTTTATTTAGCTGGAACTCTATTTTTTTTGTAGGGTGACCACACTGATTTGCTAATATACTATTACTTGTTCACACAAAGATTTGTTTTTCTTTATACCTTATCAGTACTTGCTATTGGTATCTTTTGGTTACAAGATTTTTTATTTTTATTTTCTGGAGTGAAGAAATAACTGAATTGTAATCTGATCTACACTCCTGGGTATAATGTTGAAGACTCTTTCATGGGTCTGTTGATGAGTCCATGAGTTGCTCTCAGATACCTAAGTTTAGGTTTATTTCCAATTATTTAATACGATTATTTTGCTATTAATTTTTGAGTTTTAAAATATATTCTATATAATAACTCTTCATCAGATAAATAACTTGCAAATAATTTAAGCTGTTTTGCCAGTGTTTCTTTGATCTGTTTATTGTTTCCTTTGCTATGCTGAAACACTTTAGTTTGAAATACCATCTGCCCATTTCTGCTTACTTTCTTGATCTTCTCTTGAGTAAAGAACATAACTAAATAAGTAGTCATTTAAAAATGAGTGGACATCTAGTTCAAAGGAGAACTTGAATTCCTTGTCAAACAAATGATTGGGGTAGGCGAATATGTTAATTCACCCTTCATTCCAATAGAAAGATGTTCATACATTGAATTTTAAGTGTGCGTTCATATTGTGAATGGGCTCAAATGTGTCAATGGAGATAATTAAAGTTTGTATCACAGCAAAGCACTCCTACATTCTTTATTTAGTAGAGTCAAAGAGGCATGTTGATAAGGGAAATGAAAGGATTGCGATGCTCTAAATAGCTGGGCTTGTAAAGGAAAATGCATAAATAAAGACAAGACAATAGCTTGTGAATGTCATTATTTCAACTTCAATTTGAAGTATATTATTTTTGGAAGAACAAATAAATGGTTTTCTGAAATAAAATTAGCCCATATCATAAAATTTGAAAACTACAAAGAGAAAATATAAAACTTCTTAGCATTCGCTAAGTTGTTAAAACTTCTGATAATACTCTCTTTCTTTCTTTTTTTTTTTTGGAGTTGTTTTTTTATCCTTTTTTTTCTTTTTTTTTATTCGATGTATTCTTTATTTACATTTCAAATTATTTCCCATTTTCTGGGTCCCATAAGCCCTCTTCCCTCCCCCTGTTCCTCCATCAACTCCTTCCCCCTTCCCTGTTCTGGTATTCCCCTATACTGTTGCACTGAGTCTTTCCAGAACCAGGGGACACTCCTCCGTTCTTTTTGGACATCATTTAATATGTGGATTATTTCTTGGGTACTCCAAGTTTCTAGGTTATTATCCACTTATCAGTGAGTGCATACCATGATTGATCTTTTGAGACTGGGTTTCCTCATGTCCCCATGCATAAACTCACAATTGAGAAGACACAGTCTAGTTCTGAATAAAAAACTGTGAAGATTCCATCATATTTGATGTAAGTTTATGACCATAAGTCGGGTTACATAGGCAGTTGTGGAAACATGGGTTAGATACAGATATCATTCTCTCTCAGTTTCCCTATCATTCCCTGCTCTTATTATTACCTACCCCTTCCATTATCTTTCATTTGAGTCTTTCTGTAATATCTAAATATAGGAATAGTAGTCGTCATCTTATATTCTATCCTTTTAGTTAGTCTTAGTTTCCTTATATGATTTATTTATTTATTTTCTGATATATTAACATGGCTTTTGCCAGGTGGTGGCAGTGCATGCCTTTAATCCCAGCACTTGGGAGGCAGAGGCAGGCAGATTTCTGAGTTTGAGGCCAGCCTGGTCTACAGAGTGAGTTCCAGTACAGCCAGGGCTACCCAGAGAAATCTGTCTCAAAAAAAAAAATCTTTATCTGTATCTCTCTATCTCTATTTCTACCTCACCTATGTATATATTCAATAATTTTTCATAAATATGAATATGAATATACACAAATATGCATATATGTGTGTATACACATACACATACACATACGCACACATATATAGAATGGAAGTTTCTAGATAACACTTCTGAAAGTTCAGTGGCCTTTAACCGGCCCGTGACTCAGTTGTAGTAAAGATGTTATATCAGCTGTTCTCAAACAAGTGGCAAAGTTTGGAGAAAGCAGGAATATGAGGCAAGGAAAGGCTGTGGCCATTTTTCCCATGGACTCCAGCTTCTTCAGTTTCATAGATGTATACTGACTCACAAGGGAATCATTTTCAATGTACAAAATTCTGTTTAATTTTTCACATTGCTTGCATGTATGTGAACATGTTTGTGTGTATGAACATGTTTGTGAGCATTTGTGTGTGTGAATATGCATTTGAAGGCCAGGGAATAGCCTCAGGAGCTATAAATCTAGATTTTTAAAGCAGAATGTCTTATTGGAACATGGCTCTGGCAGAATTAGGACTAGCTAAATGGACTGGACAGCATGTCCTAGAGATTCCTCCATTTTTTTTTTTTAACCAAGATTGAGATTACCATGGCACACAGCCTTGGCCAACTTTTTAAATGAAGAGTAATGACTGAAGTCAGGCCCTCGGGCTTATGTAAAAAGCATTTTACTGCCGGAGCTGTAGTGTTTACTTCCCGATATATGAACTCTTAAGGATAATCTATAGCATAATCTTTTAATCAGATTATTCAAATTGTTATAAAAGAAAACTGGCCTCATTTCTCTTCAGTTTTAATTTTTATTATTTAAAAAGTAAAGTCCTTGGGATATGGCCTGTCATTTAAAGGTTTTATTTCACAAGGTTGGGATTCAGATCTCCAGAACCCATATAAATGCTTGATGGAATAGACAGCTCTCCTTCAATTTTAGCCTTATGGTAAAAATAATAAACATTTGCCAGAAAAGACAATAAATTCATTATGAATTAAAATATTATATATAAAAGATAATATAAGATTGAAAAGCTGTTGCAAATTTGGGGTACTTTATTAACTTTATTAACAATCATAAAAAGAGGGGTTTTGCAAATATGGGTAACAGATGGATGCATTGTTACTGTTAATAAAAAGAAGAGTATACAATTAGTCTAAACAATCATTCCTGCGTTAAAAGGCTTTATGAATGAGAAAAAACTTGCCATTATCTGCAAAGAAGTTCATACACCTGTAAACCACAGATATAGACAGAGAGCCTGGGGGATACTAAAGAGAGCCTGGAACAAAGACATATTTAAAGCACAGAAGTAAGTAACAGTTATCAGATCACACACGCTGGGAAACAGGGGAAGCGATGTGCTTTGTAGGTTGGAGACTAAGCTCTCCCTTCTTAACAACGGAAACTGAAAACCACTGATACACCAAACAGACAGAATCTTCTTGTTTACAATTGCAAGTGAGTGACAAAACCTAAAGGGTTCTTTGTTTGACAATCTCAAATTAACTTATTACCTGTTCTGGGATTTTTAAAAGCCCAATTAAGCTGTTTCTTTCCAGCATGCAACCAAGCTGTAAGAAAAGACTAGTATTTTCTCAGTAGGTCTCTCATGCAAATGCTCTTCAATACAACAAGCTCCCCAACAGTCCCAGATGCTTTTAGCGCTGAGCCTTGAAGGCAAAGTAGTTTCAATAATATCACTCATCTAGCTTCTGTATCCTTAGCTTACACCAAATACTTTCAACAAACTCCTAGACAAACATGATTTTATTTAAATAGTTCCCAAACCATTGAGGTGTACTTGTTTCCCTTCTTTACTATGAAATGAAGTCTTGAAGCCACAGACTCCTATTTTATGACTCAGGTACACCTGCACTCAGGATATAATGAAGTATCCTTTGAGGACCACAATGTTAGATGCTTTAGTCTGTATCTGTGCTTCAAGAGTGATGTTGAAAGCCTTCATTTCTGAGTCTTTTCTGAGACTCAGTTTCTAATCCCAAAGGCTTCAATCATACAATCGTGTCAAGATACTCTGAGAATTTATATATAGTAAATAGCTCTGCAGAAACTGACTCACAAGTGGTCATTAGGAAATGTTAATCTCTACTCCCTCCATCTTTAATGTTTACAATAACATAGAGATAAACTGAAGTTTATCAGAGCTTAAGAAGCAAGATTTGGGGAAAATAGTTAAATCTTCCTCTTTTTAGGGGAATGTGAAGAGATCTTAATGTTTAGGCAAAAACTCTATAAAAAGAAAAATGAAGTATATTCCTTTCTAAATGTACCCATCATTATAGAATGAGTGACACAATTCTTAGACATTGCAATAAATGGCTTTCCAAAGAAGGTTCAGTTCTTAGCTTTGTTTCATCTTATTTTATTGTTATTATCCCTTAGAGACTTGTTTTTCCCCTAAGGAGAAGAGAAAGGATGTGTATCTGGATGGGAGGGAGAAGGGGAGGAACTTGGAGGAATGGAGAGAGAGGAAGGTGTAATTAGAATGTATATTGTATGAAAAAAGTTATTTTTTCAATCAACAAAAAAAATTCTCTCAAGAAAGAATTTAAAAATTAAATCTCAGAAGCTGGAATAAAGAAAGAGGGATTTTCTACACTTGCTGAGAAAGCTTATCTGAGTCATTTGTAATAATATATCAGTGTTCTTGCAAAAGTCAGTTACTTATTTGTAATGTAAGAAGTAATAAATATGGCACTGTGGTCACATGTTTAGAAGTTAATAATTATAAGTTGCCCACCTTTGTGCTAATAACCAAGATTTTTATTTGTATATAGAAATAATTTAAAGAACTTCAAAGTTTCATAAACAATTTTCAACTTTTTTATGCCAGAAAAACAGAAATGACATGTCACAAATTATATAATCAATGAATCTTAGAAATTTTTACATGACTTAGAGTCTCATTTCATCAGTAATCAGAGTTTATATAAAATATTATATTATATGGAAATCAATTTTGAGTTTATTATAAATTCCATCTTGAAAAGTAAAGTTTGCATCAGCCATACTGTGATTGTTGTGATGTTTTTGAGAAATGAGTGGTTTAATTTAGTGTTTTTTTCTTTTCCTCCAAGAGCTCCAAAGATCTCTTTTGAAAGATGATGTGGTCTTTTTTCCATGTTTTTGCAGAAATTTCATCAAGCTAGTCTTTTATTTCCACCCAGTCTTTTCCTGTCTTAAGAAGGCTTAACTCTGGCTATGCTCAAAGGAGCAGATGGTACTTCAGGAGAGGCTAGGAGGCTCACACTAATCATGAGGAAAGGGATGGATTTAGATATTTCATTTTCTTCCCCAATGTATTTTATTTTAATAGAAAAGCATGATTTCATGTAGCCTACTTTGGATTGTATTTTGTAAACACACCTGTCACAATTAGCCATATGTGCAATTTCCTTGTTTTATAATGATCAGGGAGGGTTAGAATATAATTAATTCTGTTCTAGTTTTTAAAAGATGGATGGAAATTCTATTTTTAAATTGCTTAGAAGGAACTAAAATAGATGTATTATGTGACAGTCTCAGCTGTAAAATTAGATTTAATATATAAAGCATGTCTTTTATTCTGAAATTTGAAAAATATATTATTGAGTCTGAGTGCTGTTAGACACTGCTTATTATTATTGAGGAGTATCAATATAGATAAATGTAAATCTCATATATCAATGTTGTTTAGAAGCAGAAAAATTGAGATGAGTATACTTTCTAATCATTCTTGAAACTGAATTTAGAACACAAACCATAGTAAGTATACATATGTATATTTGATATATATGTACATGTTCATATATTATTCTTCATGAAAGAATGACTTGGCATATAACATGGTGAACTAAAATAAGATATACACATTTGATTATGTGCACACATATACATGTTATTATGTGCATACAAAGGATTTATAGATATGTATTTTTCATAAGAGATTGGAACAGAGAAAGCATGGCAAGTTACTCTCGATTGTTGCTCAGCCTTACTGATAAAATTGTCAGGAATAGAAGATGCCAACCAACCCCCCTCCCCCACAAAAAAATAAAAACCCTGGAAGCTCTTTGCTTTAATTTTCCTAGCCATGGTACTTCAGACAAGGAATTGAGATATCCATAATCACTCTTTTAAAGATAAAAACATGGTGTGTTATTCTTACAATATGTCAAAAAAGAGATGAGAAAACAGAATGGTACTTTTCATTTATGGTAGCAATTACAAAAATCTTGGAGGATTTCTAGCAATTTACATAACTATAAAAATTATTGGAGAATTAATAACAGTAATAGATAATGTGAAGATGACTTCACTGTTTGGCTTCATTATAATGGTTTATATTTTGAAATCAATTTGGCATAATTTTTTATTTACACCAAAGAAGCAAAATTCCTCATGTAGATCTAAGTTATGTGAAAAATATGAGATTTTAATTAAAGTGCCCAAGTCAACTCTTTTTAAAATATTTCAGACAAGCTTCCATTAAATTTATACAATTCTAGCTGTTTAGAGGGTAAAGATAAGAATAAGACTTAATCACACTTTATCGAAATACAATCATCGATGGGAATAAAATACACTAGTATCTTTATTTAAAGAAATAAAGTCATGATATTTATTGTTTGGATAAAAGTATAAGATTCTATTTATTACTACTTTTGTTATTGTTACTTTATTAAAAAAAATGACTGAGCTCCAAACAGTCTTTGGTCCTCAACCTTTTCAGGGTGAATGTCACTCATATTATTCAATGAAGTGCAGAGTTACATTTCTTGTTTTTGTTACAACACATAAAGAACTTGGAAGTCGTCACCCCTGTCCTCACGAACTGCAAATAATGCCAAAAGGACTAAAAAATCGATGTTTATTTCTTAGATCTGTCACAGATTTGAGGTCACCAGGCTTATTGCTGCCCTAAGTGGTGGAGGCACAGTTAAGTATACAAATGACACTCAAGAAGAGATTTGTGGGAATGGTGACACAGAAGGCAGAAATGGGTTGGGACACTTAATAAAAATTTTGACAAGTAGCACAACAACTGGAATAACATGAGACACTGGAAAAGTCTCAGGTATTAGCCTTGTCAGGAGAAGAGTAGTATGGGTGCTTGAATGTTCCACCTTAGGAACCCCACTAGGTGGATTCTCTAGGTGAATATTAGGTTAAGTCAACTTTTGTGGAGAAGGAGGAAACCAAGAGAAAAGTAATCATCTTATTTTTTTACTGAAAGGTTAAACTGCTTGACACACTTTACATTTATAAATATACATTTATAAAATGTATATTTAATTTTTCTACAGCCATGATCAAAGGAGTGCATATAGAATTCTCAAAGTTCTCAGGTCACTAGTCATTCTAAGCCTGGAGGTAGACTTTCTTAGAAGTCAGAGATGATGGGGACTCATCCCATCACATAAAGCAGGATGCAGAGTGCCAACGGAGAACTGTTAAGAGCTGTCCTGTTGATACATTTCTGTGTGCTATGTACTATGCTTTCTGTGCTATGTATAATCTTAAAGGCTCAATATCTTGTTAAGCCCCATAACAACAGCTGGGGAACAGAGCTCAAATCATGAAGCAATCGAGACATTCTAGATTCACAATATGACAGAACAGCACTTAGACAATTGTCTATGACCCTTTGTCTCAGGTAAGAATAAAGGAAAAAGCTAAAAAATACAAAAGAAAACAAACACAAGCTTACTCTATGACTTGAAACTATTAAAATCTACATGTTTGATGGTAACTAAAGAGTTACTAACCATGCATGAAATTTTCAGACAATATCAATAAATTCCCAGTATGATTATTGTTAAGTTTACAGATTTAAAAAAATGGTGGTTAAAGTACAATGACAAAAGGAATGATTGAAAAGAAAAACCTAAGAAGACTGTCCTCTACCACTGTAATAAAAAATCATTCTATAATGAGAGGTTATTTCTTATCCATATAGTTATAAACTACCATATTCAATATCTACCTACCATAGCCCTTTGATCTGATAAAGAAATGATAATAATAAAAAACCCCGTCAACTAATTAGTATTGGCAAACAATAAAAGGCTCATCTCAGGGAAAAATTCTCTTGTTATCAACATTTGCTAGTACCTGCAGCTCTTTGTTTAGGGCTCGGACCCCCTGATACTTTCCTTTTCTACATTAGCATTTTCTTGGTGCTACTCTTGTTTATGTCTTATTTAGGCAGTCATATTGTTGGTATCTCATAGCAGAGCTTCCTTGTCCTTTCTTGGAGACACAATCTCACAGAAGATTTCTTGATCCCCTGACAAAAATAGCAAGGGCATCTCTTCTTGGATGTTCCCAAGCCTTGGGTACAAGAGCTCTTTGGTATAGGTATCCATTGGATTTGATACTCAGTGATCACTTGTGGCCTACATGTTCTGGTTTTATGAAACGTTCTCTGTCTGTTGCAAAGGGACATTTCTTTTAGAAGAGCTGGAGCTATACTTATCTATGGGTATAATAATGGTAAGTGTTTAGAATATAATTATGTACAATGCTGGTATAGATAAATTAATGTTAATTCCTCTACTTCATTGACATGCTTTAAAAAACATTCTTGTATTAATTTGATTCTGTTTTACTTCTATAAGAATAAAGGTTGATTAATATACAAAATAATATGTAATCCTAATCAAGAAACGGTGTCTGTATACCTTGAACATTAAACCTCAATTTTTAGTCCTCTCATATTATATTAAAAATATTTTAGTATGGCACTCAGAAGTTTTCTACAATATCTCATCATTTAATATTCACTTCTTCTGTATCATCCTAACATCGCTGGTTATACTTTCCTTACTTAAAGCTCACATTAATAGTCTGAGCTATTGTCATGCTGCTATGTCAATAATTTCCACATTTCAAGCTACCGAGGAGGAGGAACATGCAGAGTGTTTAATTATATGCATTTAGTATCTATCTATTTTTTGTAAAAAATATTAATACTTTAAGTTTATATCACACATTTTCCCAGTGCCATCTTCAAAGTAGACATTACCTCCCCACTTGATTTAAATAGATGAAAACCATCATTTCTTTGTGGTGAAATGCTTGGATTCTGACTGGATTGTTGTTTAGGAGCTAAGTGGGCAGATGTTAACCTGAACCTTCTTTCTACTGCTCTCTGGCTGTAGTAACTTCCTGTGTTTCTCCTTGTGTAATAAACAGTGTTTCCCGAATCCCACATACTCCTCTTACGTTCTCTTCCCTCTCCCTCTCATTCTCTGGTTTGCATCTCTTACTACCTGTCTATTCATAGTTCAAAGCCATAATTATTCTTCAGTTTTTTTTCCTTGGGAACTACTGTTTTTACATATTGTTCTTTTATTTTCTTCAGAAGATATCTGAATATATTTTTGCACCTTCCTAAGTGTTTAATATTAATTAAATATTAGGCCAATAATTGTTACTTTCAGAAATTTAACATCCCTGATCTTATGCCTCTATCTTTTTCTTATGTTCAATACTGATTTTTATTATGGATCTCATATCTGGTATTTTGGCAATTCATTTGGTTTTTTTTGTTTGTTTGTTTGTTTGATTTTGCTTGGTTTTTCTTTCCAAAGTACTAGGCTGTTGGATAAAGCTTTTCCTTCTAGATGCTAATAATTCTCATAAAAATGCAGTTTCTCTGATATTGTGCACTTACCATCTCTGTGCAAAAGAGGACTGAAATCCTTTTGCTTATAGATGTTTTGTTCATATTCAGTTATATTATTTCTATTATTTGCCTTGTGCATAATTTCATGTTTTTTATCACTTTGATTAATTCAAAAGTTACTAAAAAAGCAATTATCTTTCCTAATCCACTCTCATCTCTCTATTGTTTCACTCCATTTCCCAGGAAATTTCCTTTATATTTAAGCTTTTATTCATTCTACCACATTTTAAATTTTCAAGACAATTTTTCTGTAATCTTAATGTTTCCTTGTATAGTGTTCTGTCCTTGTAGTCACAATATTAGAGCTTATTCATTATAAAACATAGCTTTCTTGGTTTTATTCTTTTGGATTTTATTCATTTGGCATTGTTCTTTTATTCCCACCAAGTTTTTCTTTCAAATGATAGAAATATAGGAATTCATTTTTTCACTTCTTTGAAGCATATTCCTGACTTTTCAAAGAAAGGTAATTATTTTAATGATGGCAGCTGGAGTTTACTTGCTGTGGATTTCTAGGTAGTTTATTGACTTTCCAAGTATGGGAGGATTCCTGTAACATAATCTTCCACAGTGAAAACCAAGACTATGGGCTAATGTCGGCTAGTCTAAACTAACTGTATCATTGGGATTCATTTATACAACTATTTGTATTAGATACATAAGATTTCGATCTCTCAAAATTTGGGGGCATAGTTATGCCATATGGAGATTTTCAACAAATTTATAAAAAGATTTCTTGCTCTGAAAAGTGTAGATTTAACTCAAATATACCCAGAGAATAAAGTTTCCAGACAACTGAAATTTCAGTCATTTTTTTTTAAATTTATGAACTCTATCTCTCTTGCCCGTAATTGATGGTCTACTATGTTTAAGTAATTCTATGCAACTAGAAAGGAAGCAGCAAAGAGTCACAAGGAAATGACAGTCTAGTTAAAACCAGAATTCCAAAGAATAATGATACTAGTAAGAATATAGCTAAAATCTGTGAAAATTATGTAGGAGTTTCTCTATGAACATTCATCAGAGAACACAATCTGAGACCAAGCAGTATCTTAGGTAAGATGATATTTGAGCAGAGGACTAAATAATGAGCTAGAAAGAACTGGCAAAGACTGAGGGGATAAAACATTCTGTACCCAGCAAACAGACTGTGAAAAAGCAAACACAGAGAATAGAGAGAGAAATGAGTTCCATTGATCGAAAAATCTACAGGATTTACTTTAAAAACAAAAAATATGATATCTGTATTAAACTTCTCTAAAACATGCAGTCTGGTTTACACATGAGATTTGTTTGGGAGCATCTGAAATCTGTCATAGAGTCTACACATTTTATCTACAATATCACATTTTATTAAATGGGGTCCATAACATACCTTCCTTACTCTTTAGTGTCAACAGAAATTGTAGTCTTAAGCTTCATTTTATTTTTCTCCACCATACATGTGTATCTTATTGTTTATCCTGACATGATGGCGATCAATTTTCAATTTATGATAAATGAAGCTAAATAAATTGACAGAGATAAGAATTAAGTAAATATATTGCAGGACATGGATAATTTCCCTTTATAGTATACTATATAGCAGAATGAATGATTTATCCAATATGTGTTGTTAGAGCCTTTGGGCACTCATAAATAAACATTTATATTTTCACATCTCTTCATTATGGAGTATTAAAACCTAAAACTTTTACTTGTCAAGTAAACCTGAGGCCAAGCACATGTGATTATGTGACATCAGCATTGTGTGTTAATTTTCTGAGACACAGGCTTCAAACATAGAAGTGTATATGTGTGTGTGTGTGTATACATATATATACACTACATAGAATAGAAATCAAGATATATAAATGACATAAATTGGGGCATATTTTATGTTGGTATTAAAATTATGAAACAAATACAATTTATCAGAAATTAAGTTAGGTAGATTTTTTTAAATATGAAAACAAAGTAAAGTTTATTCCTTTTTAAAATACATATAACAATTGCCAAAATCTTTGAATTTTTTTAAATTGAATTTGAGTTGAATTGAACTATCTCAGTCAAGAGTGGTAGAAGTTTTCTGGTTATGGTTGATTTAAAAGTAATTTTTGAGATTTTATTTATTTTCATTTTATATTATAAATATTTTACCTTACTTTTTTTTTTACTTCATTTTATTCATGATAAACAGTTTTTGGGTATAGAAACCTACCAAGTATTTGATAATTAAGAAGAAAAATGAATGCATATTTTATGAAAGCATAGTTGAGAAAATGGCAAATTAGTTATTAACCTTCATGTACAGTAAAGATTGTTAGTGTACATGTGAAGTATTTCTCACATGGAAGAATATAATGTGGCTTGCATAATGATTTCTGCATTAACTTAAATTGTGACCACACTGTAACATGTTGCAAATCTTAAACATTTTTAAAATAGAATACAAATTAATTGGCCTTCTTTATGTCAACATTGCGTGGTGTCCTCTTGTCCCTCGCACAGATCCCATTTCTCCTGCACCAAAGTTCCTTTACATATTTGTGTCATGTATTTTCTTTTCTTTTTTTTATTGATATAGTTTTTATTTACATTTCAAATGATTTCCCCTTTTCTGTGTCCCTACTCCCCGCAAGTCCCATAAGCCCTCTTCCGTCCCCCTGTTCTTCCATCCACCCCTTCCTACTTCCCTGTTCTGGAATTCCCGTACACTCTTGCACTGAGTCTTTCCAGAACCAGGGGCCACTCCTCCATTCTTTTTGGACATCATTTGATTTGTGGATTATGTCCTGGGTATTCAAAGTTTCTAGGATAATATTCACTTATCAGTGAGTGCATACCATGATTGATCTTTTGAGACTGGGTTACCTCACTTAGTATGATGTTCTTCAGCTCCATCCATTTGTCTAAGAATTTCATGAATTCATTGTTTCGATGGCTGAATAGTACTCCATTGCATAGATATACCACATTTTTTGTATCCATTCCTCCCTTGAAGGACACCTAGGTTCTTTTCAGCTTCTGTCTATTACAAATAGGGCTGCTATGAACATAGTGGAGCATGTGTCCTTATTGCATGCTGAAGAATCTTCTGGATATATGCCCAGGAGTGGTATAACAGGGTCCTCAGGAAGTGTCATGCCCAGTTTTCTGAGGAACCACCAGACTGATTTCCAAAGTGGTTGCACCATCTTGCAATCCCATCAGCAGTGGAGGAGTGTTCCTCTTTCTCCACATCCTCGCCAACACCTGCTGTCTCCTGAGTTTTTGACCTTAGCCATTCTGACTGGCATGAGGTGAAATCTCAGGGTTGTTTTGATTTGAATTTCCCTAATGATTAATGATGTTGAACATTTCTTAAGGTGTTTCTCAGCTCTCCGTAGTGCTTCACGTGAAAATTCTTTGTTTAGCTCTGTACCCCACTTTTTTATGGGGTTATTTGGTTCTCTGGGTTCTACTTTCTTGAGTTCTTTGTATATATTAGATATTAGCCCTCTGTCGGATTTAGGGTTGGTGAAGATCCTTTCCCAGTCTGTTGGTTGACATTTTGTCCTTTTGACAGTGTCCTTTGCCTTACAGAAACTTTGTAGTTTTATGAGGTCCCGTTTGTCAATTCTTGATCTTAGAGCATAAGCTATTGGTGTTCTATTCAGGAACTTTCCCCATGTGCCCATGTCCTCCAGGGTCTTCCCCAGTTTCTTTTCGATTAGTTTCAGTATGTCAGGTTTTATGTGGAGGTCCTTGATCCATTTGGAGTTGAGCTTAGTACAAGGAGATAAGAATGGATCGATGGGCATTCTTCTGCATGCTGACCGCTAATTGAACCAGCACCATTTGTTGAAAAGACTATCTTTTTTCCACTGGATGCTTTCAGCTCCTTTGTCGAAGACCAAGTGACCATAGGTGTGTTGGTTCATTTCTGGGTCTTCAATCCTAATCCATTGATCCGCTTGCCTGATATTGTACCAATACCATGCAGTTTTTATCACTATTGCTCTGTAGTAGAGTTTAAAGTCTGGGATATTGAATCCCCCTGAAGTTCTGTTACTGTTGAGAATAGTTTTAGCTATCCTGGGTTTTTTGTTATTCCAGATAAATTTGAGAATTGCTCTTTCTAGCTCTATGAAGAACTGGGTTGGGATTTTTATGGGAATAGCATTGAATCTGTAGATTGCCTTTGGCAAGATGGGCATTTTAACTATATTAATCCTGCCAATCCACGAGCATGGAAGATTTTTCTATTTTCTGAGATCTTCTTTGATTTCCTTCTTCAGAGATCTGAAGTTCTTGTCATATAGGTCTTTCACTTGTTTGGTTAGAGTCACCCCAAGATATTTTATGCTGTTTGTAGCTATTGTGAAGGGGGTAATTTCCCTAATTTCTTTCTCAGTCTGCTTATCCTTTGAGTATATAAAGGCTACTGATTTGCTTGCATTGAGTTTGTAGCCAGCCATTTTGCTGAAGCTGTTTATCAGCTGTAGGAGTTCTCTAGTAGAGTTTTTAGGGTCACTTAAGTATATGATCATATCATGTGCAAATAGTGATAGTTTGACTTCTTCCTTTCCAATTTGTATCCCTTTGACTTCCTTCTGTTGTCTAATTGCTCTAGCTAGGACTTCAAGAACTATATTGAAAAGATATGGAGCGAGGGGGCAGCCTTGTCTAGTCCCTGATTTTAGTGGGATTGCTTCAAGTTTCTTTCCATTTAGTTTGATGTTGGCTACCGGTTTGCTGTATATTGCTTTTACTATGTTTAGATATGGGCCTTGAATTCCTGTCCTTTCCAAGACTTTTAGCATGAAAGGATGCTGAATTTTGTCAAATGCTTTTTCAGCATCTAATGAAATGATCATATGTTTTTTTTCTTTGAGTTTGTTTATGTAGTGGATAGCATTTATGGATTTCCGTATATTGAACCATCCCTGCATCCCTGGGATGATGCCTATTTGATCATGGTGGATGATCGTTTTTATGTGTTCTTGGATTCGGTTGGCAAGAATTTTATTTAGTATTTTTGCATCGATATTCATAAGGGAAATTGGCCTGAAGTTCTCTTTCTTAGTTGGATCTTTGTGTGGTATTGCTATCAGCATAATAGTGGCTTCGAAGAAGGAGTTGGGAGTGTTCCTTCTGTTTCTATTTGCTGGAAAAGCTTGAAGAGTATTGGTGTTAAGTCTTCTTTGAAGGTATGATAGAATTCTGCACTGAAACCATCTGGTCCTGTGCTTTTTTTGGTCGGAAGCCTATCTATGTCCCTCCTATTTCTTTAGGGGTTATGAGTCTGTTTAGATGGTCTATTTGATCCTGGTTTAATTTTGGTAATTGGTATGTGTCTAAGAAAATGTCCATTTCCTCCAGATTCTCCAGTTGTGTTGAGTATAGGTTTTTGTAGTAGAATCTGATGATTTTTTGAATTTCCTTGGTTTCTGTTGTAATATCTCCATTTTCATTTCTAATTTTGTTAATTTGGATACTTTCTCTGTGCCCTTTGGTTAGTCTGGCTAAGGGTTTATCTATCTTGTTGATTTTTTTCAAAGAACCAGATTTTGGTCTTATTGATTCTTTGCATGGTTCTCTTGGTTTCTACTTGATTGATTTCAGCCCTGAGTTTGATGATTTGCTGTCTTCTTCTCCTCCTGGGGGAATTAGCTTCTTCTTGTTCCAGGGCTTTCAGTTGTTCCCCTAATCTTCTACTGTATGCTCTCTCGAATTTCTTTTTGGAGGCACTCAAAGCTATGAGTTTTCCTCTTAGCACTGCTTTCATTGTGTCACATAGATTTGTGTATGTTGTGCCTTCGTTTTCATTAAATTCTAAAAAATCTTTGATTTCTTTATTTCTTCCTTGACCAAGGTATCATTGAGTAGATTATTATTCAGTTTCCATGTGTATGTGGGCTTTCTGTTGTTTTTACTGTTACTAAAGACCACTTTTACTCCATAGTGATCTGATAGGAGGCATGGGATTATTTCAATCTTCTTATATTTGTTGAGGTCTGTCTTGTGACCAACTATATGATCTATTTTGGAGAAGGTACCATGAGGTGCTGAGAAAAAGGTATATTCTTTTGCTTTGGGATGAAAAGTTCTATATATATCTGTTAACTCCAATTGGTTCAAAGCTTCAATTAGTCTCATTGCCTCCCTGTTTAGTTTCTGTTTTCCTGATCGGTCCATTGGTGAGAGTGGAGTGTTGAAGTCGCCCACAATTATTGTGTTAGGTGCAATGTGTACTTTGAGCTTTAGTAAAGTTTCTTTTATGAATAAGGGCACCCTTGTATTTGGGGCATAGATGTTCAGGATTCAGAGTTCTTCTTGTTGGATTTTTCCTTTGACCAGCAAGTAGTGTCCTTCCATGTCTCTTTTGATGACATTAGGTTGAAAGTCCATTTTATCTGAAATTAGAATGGCAACTCCGGCTTGTTTCCTGGGACCATTTGCTTGTAGAATTGTCTTCCAGCCTTTTACTCTAAGGTATTTTTTGTCTTTGACACTGAGGTGTGTTTCCTGTATGCTGCAAAATGTAGGGTCCTGTTTACATAACCAGTCTGTTAGTCTATGTCTTTTTATTTGGGAATTGAGTCCATTGATGTTAAGAGATATCAAGGAGTAGTGCTTATTGCTTCGTATCATTTTTTATTTTAATTTTATACATGTGTGGTTATCTTCTTTGGGTTTGATGAAAGAAGTTTAATATCCTGCTCTTTCTAAGGTATCGTTTCCCTCGTTGTAATGGTGTTTTCCCCCTATTATCCTTTGTAGGGCTGGGTTTATAGAAAGATATTGTGTAAATTTGGTTTTGTCATGGAATATCTTGGTTTCTCCATCTATAGTAATTGAAAGTTTCACTGGGTATAGTAGTCTCGGCTGGCATTTGTGTTCTTTTAGAGTCTGCATGAGCTCTGCCCAGGATCTTCTAGCTTTCATGGTCTCTGGTGAGAAATCTGGTGTAATTCTGATAGGTCTTCCTTTATATGTTACTTGCCCTTTTTCTCTTACTGCCCTAAGTATTCTTTCTTTGTTTAGTACACTTAGGGTTTTGATTATTATGTGATGGGAGGCATTTCTGTTCTGGTCCAGTCTGTTTGGAGTTCTGTAGGCTTCTTGTATATTCATGGGTATCTCTCTCTTTAGGTTAGGGAAGTTTTCTTCCATAATTTTGTTGAAAATATTTGCTGGCCCTTTAAGTTGTAAATCTTCACTCTCATCAATGCCTATAATCCTTAGATTTGGTTTTCTTATTGTGTCCTGGATTTCCTGAATATTTTGGGTTACAAGCTTTTTGCATTTTGCATTTTCTTTAACTGTTGAGTCCATGGTTTCTATGGTATCTTCAGCATCTGAGATTCTTTCTTCTCTCTCTTGTTTTCTGTTGTTGATATTTGTGTCTATGTTCCCTGAATTCTTCCCAAGGTTTTCTATCTCCAAAGTTGTCTCCCTTTGTGCTTTCTTAGTTGTTTCTACTTCTGTTTTTAGATCCTGGTAGTTTTTGCTCAGTTGTGTCATTTGCTTGTTTTTGTTTTCCTCTAATTCTTTAAGAGATTTTTGTGTTTCCTCTTTCATGTCTTCTGCCTGTCGATCAAAGTTCTCCTGTATTTCTTTAAGTGATTTTTGCATTCCCTCCTTATTTTCTTTTGTATTCTCCTGAATTTCTTTCAATGATTTTTGTGTTTCCCTTGTAAGGGCTTCTAATTTTTCATCCATTTTCTCCTGAATTTCTTTAAGTATGTCCTTCATGTGTTCCTGTACTAGCATCATGACCAGTGATTTTAAATCCAAATCTTGTATTTCTGGTCTGTTGGGGTATCCAGGACTTGCTAATGTTGGAGAATTGGGTTCAGATGCTGCCATAATGCCTTGGTTTCTGTTAGTCACGTTCCTTTAGCCATCTAGTTCTCCCAGGTGTTAGATGGTCTTATTGTCACTGGCTGGTGCTTCAACCTACTGTGGATCTTTAAGGTTATCTCTGCAACACTGGATGCCTGGGTTTCCTCTGACACAGATTTCTGATATGCTGCCTTCCTCTTTTGTGCCTTTGGAGCCCTTCTCAAGTCTTGCCTCAAGCAATATTATATGTAGGTTTTCAAGGTCAACCAGGTGTTCTGATATGCTGCCTTCCTCTTTTGTGCCTTTGGAGCCCTTCTCAGTCTTGCCTCAAGCAATATTATATGTAGGTTTTCAAGGTCAACCAGGTGTTCTCTGTCTGCTCTATTATGGAGCGAAGATGTTGTGGTGGGGGTCACTCCCTCTGTTGATTCTCACATAGGACACAGGTCCTGCGATGCACTGGCTTGCAGATGAACCGCCTATGTGCTCAGTTCCTGAGTGCAGGCAGACCCCGGGCAGTTTGCACCACCAGAAATCTAAAGTTCAGGGTGATACAGTACCTAGTGATCCTTTTCTTCCCCCCCCCCCCCCCCGCAGGAAGCAAATATGGCTGCAGGGTTTCTCTCCTTCTGCAGCTCCCTGGGCAGGACACAGGCCGGAGCCTGGCGGGCTGGCAGACAAACCCACCTATTGGTAGATTTTAAGATTTTTTTTTGTTTAAATTTGTATGTGTCTATGGACATGATTGTAAATCTGAACTTAGTGCCTTGAGAGGCAATTCATAGGGTCCTCTGGCATCTGAACTACCAAATTTGGGGGCTGGAAACCAAGTTCATGTCTTCTTTAAAAGAATATCCATTTTGAACCATTATTCTAACCCCTAGACAGGTGGATATAAATTGAAATGAGCAGAGTATTCAATTAGGTGAAATATAAAAATGAGCAGTTATTATGTACACATATACATAAAGAAAAGTAAATATATATAATGCATATATATATATATATATATATATATATATGAGAAACATGCTAATGAATCATCCCTAAACCCCTCAATTTTGAAATGAAAATATCAAATAATAAAACTGCTATATTTAATACTAGGTTTTTAATATGTTGAAGACAGTTCACATTGGTAATTATAAAGGCATTTGTACAGGTAGGTATAATTTTTACAATCATTTTCTAAAAGGAGCTCTTAGTTTGGGTCAACAAATAGGCAGAAATTTTATGGTGTCAGTGGTGAGTCTCAATGTTTTTGTACTAAGCAGATAAGCATACAGAAACAAAGAAATATTTGATAATGAATCTTTTTGTAACAAAAACAGAAAACAATAAAATGTTTCTTGAGATTTTTTTCCTAAATTCATTGTTTTTGGGTATCTCCATGAAACATAAAATTGGCTCAGTGAAAGCATAGTATGGAACAGTAGATACACAGAGTCAGTGCATGTTGGAAAGATAATTCCATTATTCAAGAATCTTCAATTCTTATTGAATTTATAATTCAATAATTAAAAGTGTTCCATTAACCCAATGAGCACATCAACTCAGATCCTTCTGAAAAACACACAAACATATTATGCTTATACCATTAAAGATGTGTTAGAAATGAAACAAAAAGACAATTAAACAAACATATTTCTTCAAAAACTGTTTTGGGGGGCCTTTAATTATTTGAATCATAATTTCTCTAAAATGAGTCTGATATTTGTCACTGCAATTTTCTTATGTTTATTTTCAAGATTTGACATAGACAGATGTATTGCTACTAAAACCTCCAGTAAGAAAAAATACTAGATGTAGGCAGAAAGTGCATTTTTGTGGACTTTGTTTTGGAAAGCTTTTAGTTCAGGTTGACACAGGATATTTTCATATTGCAGAGGCAGGAGGTGAAGATTCTTACATTTCAGTTAAGACTAAATTTAGTTTCCATACTTACTAAAAGTGTAGCTATTTCCTCTGAGGCAAAAAAATCTAACTCCAATTTGCATGAAGGCACACACACACACACACACACACACAAAGGCTAACTCTTCTACCAAGTGGCAGATCATTTTGAGTCGATTCCTATTTACTAGCATACAGAGGACTGAATTTCCTTATGGAATCCATACATCATTGTACTCTCCTAGTATTTGACCCACTCTACTCTATTCCTGCCCTCATTCTTGATGCTCACTTCATCCTTTTAGACAGTCCTTCCTTCTGATTTCTTGCCACATGTGTTTCCTAGTCATCTCTTGTTATTAAATTGCCAGCTTCATAGCACTTTTGTACTTTCTTCTCATATATTTATACTCACACATGCACACACATACACATACATACATACACATAAATACAGACATATACACACATGCACATATATATATATATATATATATATATATAGAGAGAGAGAGAGAGAGAGAGAGAGAGAGAGAGAGAGAGAGAAAGAGAGAGAGAGCGAGGGAGAGGGAGAGGGAGAGAGAGAGAGAGAGAGAGAGAGAGAGAGAGAGAGAGAGAGAGAATCGCAAACACTTATAATGTAAATAAGTCTGCTATTATCAGAGCAGGTAATTCTAAAAAGGGACAAGAAGAAATGCTTGAAATTTAAAATCTTCAGCCAAAGGAACATCAGTGTGAAGAGAAAATACACAGAATGGGAGAGAAACTTTTATCTCTTGATCAAAAGGAAATTCAACTCTAGACCCTATAAACTCATTCTGTAGACATGGTTTCTTTGATGTAATTTGGGTGTCCCGTTCTACCTGAAAATTACAAAGAAATTGGCCATCCCAGAAAAACATATATAAGTAACAATTTATATACTCAACAGACAAATTTAGAAATTACTGTATATATGCAAGTATATACATGCCTACAATAACACTAAAAGTGGTGCCATGGATTTACAGGAGAGTGTGTGGGTGTGTATTGGAAGGATAATTAAATTTTAATGTCAAAACACTTCTCTTTACATGAAATCTCAAAAAACTTTTCAATTACCCCAAATTTACAATTAATCCCTGGAAAATAATGCCTTTCACCAAGAAAGTATTATTTTGGTAAATTGTTTTGTTGCTGTTACTGCTGTAAATGAAGCAGTTCCTCAACCAGCAGGAACTGCTCCATGAACTCTGTCAGTAACTGATATGCTGTATTAGCATCTCTGTGCAAAAGGTGTTATGGCCTTACCTTTTTATTTATGAGTCATTGGCTCTTCTGGAAAACAAACAGCTGCATCAGTTTTTCCAGGATATTAAAGTCACTTTTATTGATGCTTTTGAACTTGATGTATGATCTCATAGGGACTCTGCAAACAAAGCCCTAATAAACATCCAATTTATTATAGAGGAACCAATTTAATGAAAATGTCTTCAGTACATATGATATGTTACAATGACTGTTTAGTAAACTTTCAAATTTTCCTTTCAATTATTTTTTAATGTGAGGTGTGCTTGGTTTTTCTCTTTATATTTCTTCTTTTATCATCTCACTAGTACAACCATTGAATATTTTTGTTTAGATGACTATAAACGTAACAAGACATATATATTTGAATTTGTATAAATGTATATGTACACTTCCTTCCAACATAATAATAAGTTTTCATATATTTCCTCAATTCCAAAATAAATCTCGTAGTTAACATTGCTGTGTAAAGGTTGGGAGTTATTTCAATAAAGTACATCTTTAACAATTAGCACACAAAATGAAACAAACATATTATGTTATTATTAATCATTAAAATACAATGAACCTAGTTTAAATTATTACTGTGTCTTTCCTAAAATTGTAAGAAAATATTCAAGAAAAATCAATTTTTTATAATTATTTTCATGGCCTTTAGGTTATGGCAATTGCATATTTATGAAAATAGTTTCTGATTGAACTAATATTCTACTTAAACTTGCACAATTATTTTCATTATAAAACAGATTTTTGATGTTCAGGTTATGACATGCCTAAAATTTAATCACTGTTTTAAAACCTTGACATTATGAACTGATTTAAAAAATCAAAGAAATAATTCACATACATACAAATATGTTGAACTCTGGCATAAATAATAATATTATGAATTATTCTTTTCTTTATTTATTCTGGAAAACAAATAAAAGCAACAATCTAATTATAGCAATCAATATCAAAACATGATTAACAACATTTTTTTACAATCCTGGGAGAAGGTAATATTTTTTTTGCCCTTCAAATTATGTGCAGAATACATCTTTCAATTTATTTCATTATGAAAGGACTAAAACAGTGTTTCCTTTAGAAATCCTCTGGAGAAAACTCATGATCTACTGAATAGCATTGTTTTCAATATGTAAAACTAAGGACATGCTGCTCACCTTAATCTAATGTGGTAAATAGATCATGAGCAACATGACTCCATAAGGAGCCACAAGCAGGATCTCACAGTCTCCTGAGAAGGGGACATGCCCGTAATTTAGCCACATAGAACATCTACAGATATTTAATCCAAAACACTATGTGATTACTGTTAGATAGTGAAACTAAAAATGACCAATACTGTAGCAAAATACCATGACTAAGGTAAAGTTTGTTTTTCTGTTTTTGTTCTTGTTTTTGTTTTGTTTTGTTTTCTTTGGCTTCCAATTCTCCCTATGGCAGCCCTGAACATTTTAATTACTCTTCCTTTAGAAAACATCAATAATATCTGTAATATTATTATACCCACCTCTTTGGACTTTCTTTGTAAGAAGAAAGTCATTAGGACTTTATCTGGGGCCAAGTTCATGACAGACTAGAACATTGCTTTCACAGTACTATGACATCATAGATTAATCTCCAGAGCCTTTAAGAAACAAAGAAGATGAAGAAAGGAAGGCAGGAAGGGAGGCAGGGAGGTAAGGAGAGAGGGAGTAAAAGGAAAGAAGGAAGGGAGGGAGGAAGGGAGGAAGGGAGAAGGGGAGGAAGGGAGGAAGGAAGGAAGGAAGGAAGGAAGGAAGGAAGGAAGGAAGGAAGGAAGGAAGGAAGGAACATTCTTGGACTCATTTTAGCTCATGAGACAAGAACATGAGATGTCCATACTGTGGATCCTGCCCTATACTTAAAAAGACATAGTCAATGAATCACACTGCATTAATGTGAATAGACATCTTGCAGCATTTTTTGTTGTCCATTGTCACCTTGGTATCAAAATTTTCTCATTTTATTTATAGATATTCAATTTTATATCAAATATAATAATAAAAATAGTTTTGGTTCTGGGGTAGAGGGCCTTTATGATAAAATTTTTTGTAATGATAGGATTGATTAATGTTTGCTGTGGCCTTTTGACTTATTAGTCTGTATTTTCATATAGGACTAAGTGTTGGCCATTGCTTTACAATGGGAGAAGGAAGATCTGCCTTTGACCCATATAATATAAAGTCATTTTTAATACAGATGATTTTTATTAGATATTTTCTTTATTGGCACTTCAAATGTTACCCCCTTTCCTGATTTCCCCTCAGAAAAATCCCTATCCCATCTAAATTATAATAGATATTCAGTTGCATATAACTGTAACAATTTAGACAAAATAACTAAGAACTCATGCTAAGGTTTCCGTATATTTTTAAAAGAAATTTAATACCAAAAGTTGATAAGGAACGAATGAGAAGAAAAGAGGAAGTTAGAGTCCATGAGAGAAAGAGATAAAACTGAGAGGAGATAAAACCTGTGACTTATCAGTTATTCAGAAAGAAGATAAAACAGAACAATCATATGTAAAGACAATGTTAGAATGAACTATGAAAGAAAAAACTACGGAAAAGGGTAAAAATAAAGGAAAACATAAATAAAAATAAGTACATATAATATATTTAATATATATTAATACTTATATGTAATATGCATGAACCCACTTTTATTTATTTTTATACACACACACACCCCCACACACAGACATATGTATATATATATATATATATATATATATATATATATACATATTCCTGAGACGAAAGCAGGAAAAAGGAAGACAGTGACAGGAATACAGGGCAGGAGAAAGAGGTCACATAAGTTATTTCAGTTGATTATACTGTTATCAGAATTGAGATCATAGGAAGAAATTGCTGTGTTTTGCAAAAGCACTTGAGAGCCTTTTATTTCATCAGCACAGACAACATTGCAATGAGCAGAGACAAAGTCAACTGCAGCTTGGTAGGGGGGACGATCAGGAGCAGCAGGAGATCTTTGAAAAATAGAGATCCTATTCTGCTGATGATACATAAATATCAGGATGGAGTTCTCAGCCTCAGTCATATTGACATGTTCACAAGTAAGTCGGCATGGGGATTAACATTTCAGGAATACAAATTATTGTTTTAGATGTAGTGATACAGATAGCACACATAATTTCATGAACTCTACATAAATATAAAAAGTCATTGTGAAAATGCAGTAGCTTTTAAATGAATTAGATGGTTCGTATTTCTTAAAACATGCTTTATTTTTCCTCTCTGCATAATTACTTGATAATGCAATCTCTAACTGAAAGTAACAAAGAAATGAAGAATTTCACTTTCATGAAGCTAATCTTAGCTAAGTTTATGGAAATTAAGAATTACAACACATTCCATACCTCTAAATCTGCAGACTATTGAGATTGATCTCACATCACTTATTCTATTTTCTAAACCTTGGTGTTCATAATAATCTTAATTTCTGCAATAAATGTCTTGTAAGATATTGAAAGAGTTTGCTATTCAAATAACAGTAATGATAAAAAATATGAAGATTCTACTCTCTTCTACATCTGAATATCTGTCAGTTTTTCATTAATCTCTTGAAAAGATTAGTTTCACTATTTGATATTCCTTTCACTTCAAAGATAAATTCTATGTTTCAAACGTTAGTTGTGAACATATTTTCTTGAAGATCACATTATCTCAATTTTTTTACTACAAATATTTTTCAATATATTTGAGAAAGCTAGGAAGTAGATTGAGAAGAAGAAAATGATAGCAGATTGGTTGATAGGTTTTAAGGTGCAAAATGTACATGGGAGATACTGGCCATTAACAAGCTTCAATGATAACAAAGGTTATAACATAGATATAACAAAGATATAACGAAGATCACAAAGAGGAGGTGTGCTTTGCTCTTCTAGAAATGCTTTCACAGTTTTCCTGCTTGATATTTAACTTTCTTCATTTTAGGGATACATTTCCCTGGCTGACTGCTTTCTTATCTATTCTGATATGTTGAGCTAGATAAAAACTAAAGAAATTTGACTAAACTTTTTCTTTTGATAATGTGTTTGATTTCAAAAGTTCCTGAATACAGTTTCCTCTCCCTAAACTTCTCTCAGTCTTGCCTACCTCTGCTCCCTCAGAAAACTCCTCGATGTTTTCTTTTGCATAAAAACAAGTACCCTTACTTGACCAACACCATTTCTATTTATGTATCAATAAGTAACTCTATTCTTAATATATTTGGCCATCAGTAGTTAATCAAAACTTTTAAAAGAGTTTAAATTCCAGCTTGCTGTCTGACCAGAAATGGAAGAGTCTTCCTCTTTCTACATACTCACCAGCATCCACTACCACCTGAGTTTTTGATCTTAACCATTCTGATTGGTGTGAAGTGAAGTCTCAGAATTGTTACAATTTGCACTTCCCTGATGATGCTGAACATTTTTTTGGAAATCAATCTGACAGTTCCTCAGAAACCTGGAAATAGTTCTACCTGAAGTCCCAGTGATGCCACTACTGGGGATATACAAAAAAGATGCTCCAATAGATAATAAGGACACATGCTCCACCATATTTATAGCAGCCTTATTTGTAATAGCCAGAAGCTGGAAACAACCCAGGTGTCCCTCAACAGAAGAATGGATACAAAACTGTGGTACATTTACACTATGGAATACTATTCAGCTTTTAAAAGCAATAACTTCATGAAATTCGAAGGCAAATCAAGGGGATTAGAAAATATCATCCCGATGAGGTAACCCAGATAAGTCCACACATGGTATGAAATCACTGATAAGTGGATTGTATCCCAAAAGTTCAGAATACACAAGCTACAACCCACAAACCATATGAAGCTTAAGAAGGAAGACCAAAGTGTAGATGCTTCATTCTCAAGTAAAAGGGGGAACAAAATAATAACAGGAGGTAGAGGGAGGGAGGGACCTGGGAGGGACAGAGGAGCGGGAGAAGGTTGGACAGAAACAGGTATTAAAAGAGATGGGAGAGAAGGACAGAGCGTCAGAAAATTGAATAGAAACATGTAGCAGTGGGGGATGAGGAACTGGGGGTAGCCACTCGAAGTCCCAGACTCCAGGAAAGGGAAAGACTCCCAGGAGCCAATGGCAATGACGTTAGCCTAAATACTCAACAAAGTGGAGATACAACCCATGAAGACCACCTCCAGTAGATAGGCACGGCCCCCAGTTGAGAGGTGGGGCCACTCATGCATCTCAAAAGATAACCCAGAAGTGTTCCTGTCCAAAGGAAAAATGAAACAGACACCGAAGGAAAGTCCATCCAGAGACTGCCCCACCAAGGGATTCATCCCATCTGCAGACATCAAACCACCATACTATTGTAATGTCAATAAGCTCTTGCTGACAGGTGTCTGGTATGGTTTTCTACCAGCACCTGATGAATACAGATGAAGATACTCAAAGCCAACTATTGGACTGAGACCAGGAACCCCAATGGAATGGACTGAGGGAACTGAAGGGGATTGCAATCCCATAGGAAGAATAATATCAGCTAAGTGGATCACTCAGAGATTCCAGGGACTTCACCTACAACCAAAGAGTACACATGGAAGGAGCCAGGACTCCTGATACATATGTAGCAGAGGATGGCCTTATCTGACATCAATGGGAGGGGAGGGAAGCTTGATGCTCCAGTGTAAGGGGATGCTAGATTGGTGAGTCCAGAGTGGATGAGTGGGTTGAGAAGCACCTCATAGAGGCAAAGAGGAGGGGGATTGCAGGATGGGATAGGGGGGATTCTGGAGGAGTAACCAGGAAAGAGGATGTCATTTGAAGTGTAAATGAATAAAATGATTAATAAAAAAATAAAATTAAAATAAATTAAAAGCTCTTAAATAGATGGAAATGCCAAACTGAGTTGATGAATATATGTATTCATCCATCTATAAATGTTGGTGTTCACATGTACATGTAACCAAATTTAACTGCATATGCACCAAATATATGCTTATTAAATTACTAATTAAAAAGCAAAACCTTGAAGAGATGTAATCACACATACAAAGAAGTGACATTTATTCTATAGTAAAATTACTTAATGGTAACAGGGTGGAGTTCATCAGTTGCCCAGCAACACCCAAGGAAATGATGGATAACATAGGCATGGAGGACTC
Source organism: Apodemus sylvaticus (assembly GCF_947179515.1). Lineage (NCBI taxonomy): Eukaryota > Metazoa > Chordata > Mammalia > Rodentia > Muridae > Apodemus > Apodemus sylvaticus. Next base: position 19,027,692 of record NC_067486.1, on the reverse strand, counting down.
ACCTGCTTTCTCAGTACACAGAAGGCTAAGGCAAAAGGTGTCTCCTTTGTAATTAATGGCTTTCAAATATTTGGAAATTGTCAAATTCACTTACAACAATTTTGAGGTAAAAGCGTACCCTGACCTCTAAATTCCAAGATTCACAAATGCTTTATTTACTAGTGAAGACTGTTAGGCATTTGGAGAGATATTTTGAAGAAACATAAGATATTTGGAAGAGTCATTGATGAAAATTGTCAAAATATCACATACATACACACACACACACAGACACACACACACAGACACACACACACATACACACACACACACACACACACACACACACACAAAGACCCTGCGATGTCCAGGTGTTTCCTCAGACATCAGTCCATGAACTTCCAATATGCAATTAGCTAAGCTTAAAGCCACTGTCAGAATTGCAATTTCCAAAAAATACTTAGATAACGATAATGAAATGTATTCAGACTGTGCCAAGTAACAACTACTGTTAGAGTGAAGAGAAGTGTAGAATTCTTTTCATTCTATTTGTTAAGAGCTCTCTGCAATTTGTACTTTCACATCAACCATGCCAGCTCCACAGGAGGTATCTGAGCTACCAGCACAAATCATCTCTGTCAGGACATTAATTCCACTTAGGAGACACATCTGACGACTTAATTACAACGTCTCATGTGCACTTGTCTGTGTATTGACATAAGGAAACATAAATTCTCTTAAAATCTTTTCATTTCTATGTATATTAGTGTTGTGATATTTTTTCCTTTAGTCTTCAAATAAAGTGTGTGTGTGTGTGTGTATACACACACACACACTATGTATTTTATATATATATATATATATGTATGTATATATGCATAAAATAATGAAATGTTGGGTTTAAAAAGAATGAGAGTTATAATGAATTCTTAAAATTAATAGTTGTTTTATGAGTTCCTAGGGGAAACATTTTATATTAGATTGTTTATGAATGCATAGTTTTGTACACATCAGTCTTAGTGTTCTACTGTGAACATACCAGCCTGGTCTTGGCAACTTTCATTTATTTATTTTTCTTTTATTATTATTAACCATCCCATTTGTTTACATCTCAAATAATTTCCCATTTTCCGGTTATGTCCTCCACCAACACCCCCCCAATCCCATGATATCCCTGTTCCCGGTAACCCCTCTAGTACCCCCATCTCACATCTGCCATCCCCCTCCCTTTTACCTGTATGAGTGCTCCCCCACTCCCCCACTCCCTCACACTCCCCCACACTCCCCCACAGTCCCCCACACTCCCCCCCTCTGCTCTACCACTACAGCATCCCTACTTTGCAGCATCAAACCTCCCGAGGACCAAGGGCCGCCCCTGCAGTTGCTACCAGGTAAAGTCGTGCTCTGCTACATAAGTATCTGGAGCCAAAGATCCCTTTAGACACACTCCTTGGTTGGTGGTGTAGACTTTGAGAGAACTGGGTGGTCAGGCCAGCCTATGTTGTTCTTCCAATGGGGTTTCAATCACACTGCTCCTTCAGCTCCTTCAGACCTTCTGCCAGCTCCCCCACCAGGTTCCCTGAGTTCAGCCTGATGGTTTACTCGAAGAATCTGCCTCTGTGTTGGTCAGTTGCTGGCCAGACCTCCCCAGGAAATGCCACACTTGGTTCCTGTATACAAGCACCTCTTGATCACAGCAACAGTTCTGGGTTTAGTGTCTGAAGACAGGATGCATCTCCAGGTGGGGAGGCCCCAGGTTGAGCCTTCCTTCAGGCTCTGTTCCATTTGTTTTGTCCCTGTTCATCCTTTGGACAAGGACCTTTCTGGGTTAGGGTGGGTGGCTCCATCCCTTGACCAGGGGTTGTGCCTATATACTGGAAGTAGTCTCCACAGGTTCTATCTCCCCCTTCTTTGCTCATTATTGCTAAAGTCAATCCCTTTGGGTCCTGGGAGACTCATGTTGCTTTGGTGTCTGGGCCCTCCAGTGGCTATCCCCAATTCTTCAACCCACTGCTACCTATTTTTATTCGATTTCCTTATCCTCTGTACCTCTCTTACATCTCCATATTCTGATACTACCACCCTTATTTCCTCCTCCTTTCTCCCTCCCTTATCCCCTTCACCTTCCATCTCCCACAATCATCCTCTTCCCCCTCAATGCAGGAGTGAAGTATCCAGCCCCTGATCTTCCCCCCTCCTATGTTCCATATGGCCTGTAGGTTGTATCATAGGCATTGTGAGTTTTGGGTTAGTATCCACTTATTAGTGAGTACATACAATATATTTTCTTTTGTGTCTGGGTTATCTCACTCATGATAATATTTTCTAGTTCCATCCATTTGCTTGAGAATTTCATATAGTCATTGTATTTAATCACTGCATAGTACTCCAGTGTGTATATGCATTACATTTTCTGTACCATTCATCCATTGAGGGACATTTGGATTGTTTCAGCAGATGGCTATTATAAATAAGGCTGCTATGAACATAGTGGAGCATGTGTCCTTGCTATATGTTGGGGCATCTTTTGTGTATATGCCCAGGAATGGTATGGCTGGGTCCTCAGGTAGTACTATGTCTAATTTTCTGATGAACTGCCAGACTGATTTCTGGAGTGGTTGGACCAGCTAGCAATCCGACCAATAATGGAGGAGTGTTCCTTTCTCCACATCCTTGCCAACATCTGATGTCACATGAATTTTTGGTTTTAGCTATATTTATTGGTGTAAAGTATAATCTCATGGTTGTTTTGATTTGCATTTCCCTGATGACTAAGGATGTTGATCATTTCTTTAGATGCTTCTCAGCCATTCAAGATTCCTTGGTTGAGAATTCTCTATTTAACTCTGTACTCCACTTTTTAATAGGTTTATTTGGTTCTATGGAGACTAACTTCTTGAGTTCTTTGTATATTTTGGATACTAGCCCTCTGTTGAATGTAGGGTTGGTGAATATCTTTTCCCAATATGTGTGTTGCCATTTTGTCCAATTGGCAGTGTCCTTTGTCTTACAGAAGCTTTGCAATTTTATGGGGTCCCATTTTTCAATCACTAGTCTTAAAGCACTGGTGTTTTTTAAAGGAAGATTTCACCTGTGCCCAAGTGTTTGAGGCTCTTTTCCTACTTCCTCTTCTGTTAAATTCAGTGTAACTGGTTTCAGGTGGAGTTTTTTTTTTTTTTTTTTTTTTTTTTTTTTTTTTTTTTTTTTTTTTGTTCCTAGGAGAATTTTTTTTATTCGATATATTTTTTATTTACATTTCAAATGATTTCCCCTTTTCTAGCCCCCCACTCTCCAAAAGTCCCATAAGCCCCCTTCCCTCCCCCTGTCCTCCCACCCACCCCTTCCCACTTCCCTGTTCTGGTTTTGCCCTATACTACTTCGTTGAGTCTTTCCAGAACCAGGGGCCATTCCTCCGTTCTTCTTGTACCTCATTTGATGTGTAAATTAGGTTTTGGGTATTCCAGTTTTCCAGGCTAATATCCACTTATTAGTGAGTACATACCATGATTGATCTCTTGAGACTGGGTTACCTCACTTAGTATGATGTTCTCCAGCTCCATCCATTTGCCTAAGAATTTCATGAATTCATTGTTTGTAATGTGTATATAAACCACATTTTTTTGTATCCATTCTTCTGTTGAGGGATACCTGGGTTCTTTCCAGCTTCTGGCTATTATAAATAAGGCTGCTATGAACATAGTGGAACATGTATCCTTATTACATGCTGGGGAATCCTCTGGGTATATGCCCAGGAGTGGTATAGCAGGATCTTCTGGAAGTGAGGTGCCCAGATTTCTGAGGAACTGCCAGACTGATTTCCAGAGTGGTCGTACCAATTTGCAACCCCACCAGCAGTGAAGGATTGTTCCTGTTTCTCCACATCCGCACCAACACTTGCTGTCTCCTGAATTTTTAATCTTAGTCATTCTGACTGGTATATGGTGAAATCTCAGGGTTGTTTTGATTTGCATTTCCCTGATGGCTAATGAAGTTGAGCATTTTTTAAGATGCTTCTCCGCCATCCAAAGTTCTTCAGGTAAAAATTCTTTAACTCTGTACCCCATTTTTAAATAGGGTTATTTGGTTTTCTGGAGTTTAACTTCTTGAGTTCTTTATATATATTGGATATTAGCCCTCTATCTGATGTAGGGTTGGTGAAGATCTTTTCCCAATTTGTTGGTTGCCGATTTGTCCTTTTGATGGTGTCCTTTGCCTCACAGAAACTTTGTAATTTTATGAGGTCACATTTGTCAATTCTTGATCTTACTGCATATGCTATTGGTTATCTGTTCAGAAACTTTCCCCCTGTACTGATGTCCTCAAGGGTCTTCCCCAGTTTCTTTTCTATTAGCTTCAGAGTGTCTGGCTTTATGTGGAGGTCCTTGATCCATTTGGATTTGAGCTTAGTACAAAGAGACAAGGATGGATCAATTCATATTCTTCTGCATGCTGACTTCCAGTTGAAACAGCACCATTTGTTGAAAAGGCTATCTTTTTTCCATTGGATGTCTTCAGCCTCTTTGTCAAGGATCAAGTGGCCATAGATGTGTGGGTTCATTTCTGGATCTTCAATCCTGTTCCATTGATCCGCCTGCCTGTCACTGTACCAATACCATGCAGTTTCTAACACTATTGCTCGGTAATATTACTTGAGGTCAGGGATACTGATTCCCCCAGAATTTCTTTTGTCGTTGAGAATAGTTTTAGCTATACTGGGTTTTTTGTTTTTCCAGATGAATTTGAGAATTGCTCTTTCTAACTCTGTGAAGAATTGAGTTGGGATTTTGATGGGTATTGCATTGAATCAGTATATTGCTTTTGGCAAAATGGCCATTTTAACTATATTAATCCTGCTGATCCATGAGCATGGGAGGTTTTTTCCATTTTTTCTTCCATTTCCTTCTTCAGAGTCTTGAAGTTCTTGTCATACAAATATTACACATGCTTGTTAAGAGTCACCCCAAGGTACTTTATACTGTTTGTGGCTATTACAAAGGGGGTCATTTCCCTAATTTCTTTCTCAGCCTGCTTATCCTTTGAGTATAGGAAGGCTACTGATTTGCTTGAGTTGATTTTATAACCTGCCACTTTGCTGAAGTTGTTTATCAGCTGTAGGAGTTCTCTAGTCGAGTTTTTTTGTCACTTAGGTAGACTATCATATCATCTGCAAATAATGATAGTTTGACTTCTTCCTTTCCAATTTGTATCCCTTTGACCTCCTTATGTTGTCTAATTGCCCGAGCTAGTACCTCAAGTACAATATTGAAAAGATAAGGAGAAAGGGGGCAGCCCTGTCTAGTCCCTGATTTTAGTGGGATTGCTTCAAGTTTCTCTCCATTTAGTTTGCCGTATATTGCTTTTACTATGTTTAGGTATGGGCCTTGAATTCCTAAATCTCCAATACTTTTAACATGAATGTGTGTTGTATTTTGTCAAATGCTTTTTCCTCATCTAATGAGATGATCATGTATTTTTTCTTTGAGTTTGTTTATATAATGGATTACATTCATTGATTTCCATATATTGAACCATATATTGAACCATCCCTGAATTCCTGTGATGAAGCCTACTTGATTGTGCTGGATGATCATTTTGATGTGTTCTTGCATTCTGTTTGTGAAAATTTTATTGAGAATTTTTGCACTGATATTCATAAGGGGAACTGGTCTATAGTTCTCTTTAATTATACGGTCATTTTGCAGTTTAGGTCTTGGTGTAACTGTGGCTTCATAGAAAGAATTGTGAAATGTTCCTTCTGTTTCAATTTTGTGGAATATTTTGAACAGTATTGGTATTAGGTTTTCCTTGAATGTCTGATAGAATTTTGCACTAAATCCACCTGGCCTTGGGATTTTTAGGTTGGGAGACTTTTAATGAATGCTTCTATTTCTTTAGGGGTTATGTTTAGAGGTTTTATCTGATCCTGATTTAACTTTGTTTCCTAGTATCTGTCTAGAAAATCATACATGTTTTCTAGTTTCTAGTAGAGCTTTCAGATGAGCTGTTAAGTTGCTAGTGTGTGCTCTCTCTCCAGTTTCTTTTTGGAGGAACTCAGAACTATGAGTTTTCCTCTTAGGACTGCTTCCATTGTGTCCTATAAGTTTGGATATGTTGTGCCTTCATTTTCATTGAATTCTAAAAAGTCTTCAAGTCTTTAATTTTTTTTATTTCTTCCTGGACCAAGTAATCATTGAGTTAGTTATCATCATATCTGTTCAGCTTCTACATATATCTGGGTTTTTTTCTCTTTGTTATTGAAGAACAGCCTTAGTCAGTGATGGTCCATTAGAATACATGGGATAAATTCAATGTTCTTTTATCTGTTGTGTTTTGTTTTGTGTCCAAATATATTGTCAACTTTTGAGAAGGTACCATGAGGCACTGAGAAGAAGGTATACTCTTTTGTTAAGGTGAAATGCTCTGTAGATATATGTAAAATAAATTTGGTTCATAACTTCCTTTAGTTTCACTGTGTCTCTGTTTAGTTTCTGTTTCTATATGTCAATTGGTGAGAATGGGGTGTTGAAGTCCCCCACAATTATTGTGTGACATTCAATGTGTGTTTTGAGCTTTGGTATCATTTCTTTTACAAATGTGGGTGCCTTTGCATTTGGGGCATAGATGTACAGAATTGAGAATTCATTGTGGTGGATTTTTCCTTTGATAATTATATAGTGACCTACCTCATTTTTTTGATAACTTTTGGGTGAAAGTCTATTTTGTTGGATACTATTAGGATGGCTACTCCAGATTGTTTCTTGGTACTATTTCCTTGGAAATCTTTCCCATCCTTTGACTTTGAGGTATGTTTCCTGTATCCAACAAAATGTTGGATCCTGTCTATGTATCCAATCTGTTATTCTATGTTTTTTTTATTGGGGGATTGAGTCCATTGATATTAAGAGATATTAGGAACATGGACACTCTTTTAAAGTAATTATTTAATTGGAACTTGTTTAAAGTTTCAGCACTTTGGTCCATTACCAGCATGGCAGGGTGCATCTCGCCGGAGGAGCTGAAAGTTCTACATCCTGATTCACAGACAGTAGTATGACAGGACCTTTAGTCCTTGCTTCTGCTTTTGAAGGTTTAAAGCCCACCACCAGTGACACACTTCCTCCCATATGGACACACCTCCTTATTCTTTGAAATAGTGCTAATGCCTATGCATTTAAATATATGAATATTTGTGATCAATTCTTATTCAAACCATCATAAACTCAAACTAGAAAAAATCTAAAGGTATTTTTTTTCTTTTTTTTAAAAAAAAAATCTGCAACATGTTTGTGGTGGGGATTTTATTTCATAGCTGAAAATTCTTTGGAAAGATTTAACAGCGTGTATAAAATGAAAATTTCACATACTTCTTTATTGTAGTATTTCTTATATCAACTTAAAATGGGAAACAATTGTGAAAACACAATGAACGCTGTCTAGAAACATTCATATTGTGCAATAAATTTTGATGGTGTTGTAAAATATAATGACAACTCAATTTTGCTTCTGTCACAGAGGTCTCACCATTTTTTATAGAACTAAGTAAACACAAAAGTATAATAAATGTGCTTTATACTTCGCAAATAATGGGGATGATTCAAAATATTTGTTTTTTATTGTGTTGCCATTAGAATCTTAGAAGATGAAAACATAAATCTGCGCAGAAATGAAAATTCAAGATTTTTGTTGAAAAGAAATAAAAATATTAGAAAAAATATCTATTGTAAACTGGTCTCATGTGACACAGCCTTTAATCCCTGCACTCTGGAGGCAGAGGCAGGTAGTTATTGATGTTTAGGCCCACCTACTCAACAGAGAAAGTTTCAGGACAGTTGGGACTACAAAGAAAAACCCTGTTTCAGAAACCTTAGAAAGGTGGGAAGTTGGGTCCAATAAATGGAAATACCTCTTCAACTTTCTTTCTTTCAGTTTTTTTGTTTTTTGTTTTTTGTTTCTTTTTGTTTTTTGTTTTTTGTTTTTTTGTTTTTTGTTTTTTGTTTTTTGTTTTTTGTTTTTTGTTTTTTGTTTTTTGTTTTTTGTTTTTTGTTTTTTGTTTTTTGTTTTTTGTTTTTTGTTTTTTGTTTTTTGAGACAGGGTTTCTCTGTGTAGCCCTGGTTGTCCTAGAACTCACTCTGTAGACCAGGCTGGCCTTGAATTCAGAAATCCACCTGAGTCTGCCTCCCAAGTGCTGGGATTAAAGGCATGCTCCACCACTCCCAAGCCCTCTCCAGTTTTCTATTGAAAGCTTTTAATTTCAATTGTTTAACAAGTTGGATCCGTTCATATGCACATCCGGACAGCTTACATTGATTTCTGATTAGATGTTGTATCCTGAAGTTTTGGTATCCTCTGCCCTTTTCTCACTGAAAGCTCTACACATAGCTGTTAAAAGGTAAATCTGAGGAATAAAAGAATGAGAGCAAAAGGCTAAACATGTACTAATCTTCATTGCTAAACTCATATTGAATAGCGCTGTATACCATAATACTTTTAATGTTTTAACATCTTTAAAACATCCACATATAAACATTGAATATATGGGAAAAGATTTACAAACTAGAAAGAAGCATGGATATGTTGCATCCTTTTAGAAGGCATCACCAGGATCAATAAATAAATAAATTTTATGAGGTCCCAATTTTTAATTCTTGATCTTAGAGCATAAGCTATTGGTGTTCTGTTCAGGAAAATTTCTCCTGTGCCCATGTGCTCAATGCTCTTCCCCAGTTTCTTTTCAGTTTTTCTTTTCAGTTTCTTTTTCAGTGTGTCTGGTTTTATGTGGAGGTCCTTGATCCATTTGGAGTTGAGCTTAGTACACAGTGATAAGAGTAGATTGATTTGCATTCTTCTGCATGCTGACCTGCAGTTGAACCAGGACCATTTGTTGAAAATGCTATCTTTTTTCCACTAGATGATCTTAGCTCCTTTATCGAAGATCAAGTGACCATAGGTGTGTGGGTTCATTTCTGGGTCTTCAATTCTATTCCATTGGTCTACCTGCTGGTCACTGTACCAATACCATGCAGTTTTTAACACTATTACTCTGTAGCACTGCTTGAGGTCTGGGATACTGATTCCCCCAGAAGTTCTTTTACTGTTGAGAATAACTTTAGCTATCCTGGGTTTTTTATTATTCCAGATGAATTTGAGAATTGCTCTTTCTAATTCTATGAAGAACTGAGTTGGAATTTTGAATCTGTATATTGTTTTTGGCAAGATGGCCATTTTACTATATTAATCCTGCCAATCCATGAGCATGGAAGATTTTTCCATTTTCTGAGGTCTTCTTCGATTTCCTTCTTCAGAGACCTCAAGTTCTTGTTATACAGATCTTTCACTTGTGTGGTTAGAGTCACACTAAGGTACTTTATATTGTTTGTGGCTATTGTGAAGGGTGTCATTTCCCTAATTTCTTTCTCAGCTTGCTTATCTTTTGAGTATAGGAAGGCTACCGATTTGCTTGAGTTAATTTTATAACCAGCCACTTTGCTGAAGTTGTTTATCAGCTGTAGGAATTCTCTGGTTGAATTTTTGGGTCACTTAAGTATATTATCATATCATCTGCAAATAATATTTTGACTTCTTCCTTTCCTATTTGTATCCCTTTGACCTCTTTATGTTGTCTAATTGCTCTAGACTAGAACTTCACATACTATATTGAAAAGATATGGAGAGAGGGAGCAGCCTTGTCTAGTCCCTGATTTTAGTGGGATTGCTTCAAGTTTCTCTCCATTAAGTTTGATGTTGGCTACCTGTTTGCTATATATTGCTTTTACTATGTTTAGGTATGGCCCTTGAATTCCTGTTCTTTCCAAGACTTGTAACTTGAAATGATGGTAAAATTACGTTTCTGTAAGGCAAAGGACACTGTCAAAAGTACAAAACAACAACCAACAAATTGGAAAAAGATCACCACCAACCCTACATCCAACAGAGGGCTAATATCCAATATATACAAAGAACTCAGGAAGTTAGACTCCAGAGAGCCAAATAACCCTATTAAAAATGGGGTACAGAGCTAAACAAAGAATTTTCACCTGAAGAATTTCGAATGGCTGAGAAGTATCTTATGAAATGTTCAACATCATTAGACATTTAGGGAAGTGCAAATCAAAACAACCCTGAGATTTCACCTCACACCACTCAGAATGGCTAAGATTAAAAACTCCGGAGACAGCAGGTGTTGTTGAGGAGGTTATGTAGAGGAAAAATTTGAAGGAGTGATTTTAGCAATTGCTCATTTCAAATCAAATAAATCATTTGGGATGTCTAGATAACAGCAAGTAAAATTCACAGTGCCTAAAAAGTAGTCAGCTCCTCAATGCAGGACTTTGAAAAAACAAATGAAGATATATATTCATAAACATGGAGAAAACACTGTAATTTATATGTTTTGACAACTCTTAAACATCAATTTAAGGTAGAGTGTTCAAGCATGTCTATTTAATAATATTTTCTCTTCATAGAGCCATAAATAAAAACCACTGTAAAATAAGTTTGATTTTCCTATTTGTATTGTCTACTATTTCTTAAATAAAAAGATAAGTGAATTCCATTAACAAAAAGGAAATGAATAGTATAAGAGGGAGATAAAATGTACAAAATGTAGACCTCAGTTATTATCCTTTTTGAGATTTAAGTGTTATATTCTATGTTTATTAAAATATTTTCTTACCTTACCACTATTAATTAAGTTAGTAAAGAAGGATTTGTATTTATCTCGATCACATTGTCATTACTGTTTTCTAAAATCAGAATTCAATTCTTAAGTAAGCATCATTATTTTAGAGTTACAAATCAGATCAACATTTTTATTGCAAATAATGTGATATTGTTTAACATTTTCTATACCGATATTTTAATGTGGCTTTAGTAATCACTCTTACCCTTCCACTGAGTATGTTTGCAGCATGCTAACTTAGTCTATATAATGTAGTCAGCTTCTATAATTTTCATTTCTTAGCCTAATTTTCTTTTAAAATATTTTCCCCAAATAACAAAAATATTTCAAGTATTGTTATTAATAACATTGCTTAACATAATTTCAATAAGTTGTCACTTTACAATCTGTTAATGGGTTGTCAAATCAATTAATTACAATTGACCTAAAACCACTGTACTTTCTTATCCCAATTATTACCAATATACCATTTGTAGATGAACTTTCACCTATTTAAGAATTAAGACTGGACATTGCATTATATGTTGATCTCAAATGAGTTACTACAAATAGTTCTTATGTCTATTTTTCAAATGTTAAATCATGAAAATGCAATCATATCTATTTTACTACATACAGCAGCAATAAAATTCAGCGTAAATAGAATATCTGAAGAATTTATCAACAGAACAAAATACTAATAGTTATATTTTTAATGACAAGATATTTACTATAGCCCAATTAAAAAGTGACAAGTATCATTTTTACAATTATTTTCTAACATTTTAAAAATTGTATTAAAATTACATTTAGTTTAACCTAATAAAAATATTTAAGAGAAAATGATAATAAACTAACTTAAACTGTTTTTCTAATCTAATTAAAATTTACAAACTAATAAAGCATTATTTGAAATTTGGCAATTTAAATTATTTCCTTAATTACTATTCTACATAGGTAAAATATTTATTATTTTGCTGATATATATATATATATATATATATATATATATATATATATATATATATAGTGCATAAAATGTATAATTTCTACAAACAAAATTATGCTCAAAATACTGATCAATTAAGAACTATATTCTCTTCCTTTCTCAGTCCTGAATAGGATGCTTTGAATGAGAAATGCTTTCACAGCCATGTCCTCCATATGTAAGACTTGGTCCCCTGATGGCCTTCACTTTGGTAAGACCTTGTAACCTTTAGGATTAGAGACTTATCGATGAACCTTTTGCAGGGAGCAGGCATTGAGAATTTTTGCTTCACCCAGCTTCTTGCTCTCTTTTCCTGCTTCCTATGTGCCCCTGCTATAATGTTCCTACTACCTTTACCAAGTCTACTCCAAAATATTGTAATCAAAAATAAACTTATTTGCCTTTTGTTTTATATCATTTTTTTTCACCCACAAGAACAGAAAACTAATATACTCACTTATAACTGGTTTCAAATCAAGCATATCAAAAATAATGAACTTAGTCCTTGGTAAACTTATAAAATAAAATAGAAAAATAAAACTATCAAAAGATATACTGTTTACTACTAATTATAGAAATTTTGGGGGACAACATAGTTTTGTTGTTTTCATTCTCATTGTTTTCATCATCATTGTTGTTTGTTTTGTTTTGTTACTGATGCTGTTTTCTCTCCATCCTGTCATGAGACTCATGGTTGGACTCTCATGATGACTAAAGAATAGAAAATTTTTAGTACTGGGGAATTGTTTGGAGTTATGAAGATGTTCCTTTCAGTTGGGATTCCTTTTCAAAGCATGATCAATGAAATGCATCTCACGTTTTAATATATTACATTATCCACCAACAAGTTTTGGGGAGTTCAGTGTTCTAGTAAAACCATGTGTTTATCTCTGGACGAGATATTGAAGCTTCCTTCAGATGAGGAACAGGGCATCTTCTTATATAGTTCTCTAGGAGAATAATGGTAGTATTGGGAACAGAAACTTCTGATCTATTTAAAACCATAGTCACATAGCTCCACCTCCAGAGTTCTATTGCAGACAAATGTATTTTTCCATTAAGCTCTAGGGACACTAATGTAAATAAATCTCCAGTAAAACTGATGATGTAGTTATTAGATTTTTTTCAACCTCTATAAAGCTATTTATCAATGGAACAGCTAGAAAAAGGATCCAGGGAACTGAAGAGGTTTGCAACCCTGCAGGAGGAACAATAATATGTACCAACCAGTACCCCCAGAGCTCTCAGGGAATAAATCACCAGTCAAAGAGTACAAATGGAGGGGACCCATTGCTCCAGGTACATATGTAGCAGAAGATGACCATTTCAGACATCAATGAGAGGAGAGGCCATTGGTCCTGTGAAGACTTGATTACCCTACAGAATAGGGGAATGCAATTCAGGAGATGGGGGGGGGGGGGTGAGCAAAGGGAGGGGGGAGGGATAAGGGGTTTTCAGAGGGCTAAAACAGAAAGGGGATACTATTTGAAATGTAAATAAGCAAATATCTAATTTAAAAAGAGATCTGTCCAAAACACAGAAAGATACACAAAATAACATAGTAAAAATAAAACAATTACAGTAATTCAAATTGAACTATTATATTAAAAAAGCCTAGTCATCTATAATTTCTCACACATATCACCAACTTAGGCTAGTTTTAATGTTTCCATTGACTACTGCAATTACAGTGGAGATCTCCTACAAATCATATTAAATTAAATTTGAAAGTGATAAATTCTCTTCAATATTTACTCCATAAAGTCAGTTTCCAAAGTTAACCAAAATACGTATTTGTAGCCGCCAGCGGCTACATGTGAACCAGGTTACCTGTTGAGAGAATCTTGGGGTACAGGGACACAGACAAGGGATTTGAGTCAAGCCTAGGATTCTGGTCAAGACTGCTTTTAATAAATTGAAGACAGGTTTTATAGACATTTGGGGGATCGGCCAACCCCCCAGAAGTCGGTAGCTTCAAATGCGGTGCTGTGAATTCTCTGGCTCCAAGTCTCAGCGGGTCGTCTGCCTACTGCCTGGGAGCTCAGGTGAACGCCGGCCTGGGGGCGGTGTCGATAGCCGAGGTGTGGAGCCCCTTTGTTTGTAGAACAAAGGCCGGAGGTAGCCATCGGAAGAGTTGGGTGCCCGCTAGCCAACTAGTTGCAGGGGGGGAAGGGTACAATTCCCCCTTAATTATTAAATTTAAAACCACTCAGTGGAAATGATTAAGTTCATCCAATGGATGACGGGCATTCATCAGTGAGTGAAAGCATTGGCCGCAGCCCCCTTAAGTGTTACCGACATCTTTTTTCAGGGGGTGGGGGGGGCTAGACCGCCTTTTTCAGGACGGTCTTACGATGTCAAACCCCCATGCAGCTGGGCGTGCTTTTCAGGGAAACTCGGAGCCAGGAATTTTTTCCCTTTCCCTTGCAGTGCCTCGCCTCGCACCTCAACTGATGCCCATGTTTGTTGTGACAACAAACACGCATGATTCCGAGTATCAAGCAGCCTCATCTCCGAGGATTTCCACTGGCAGAGTAAATTCTCTGCGGCTAAGCGTTGGCTAGCTGAAAAGGCAACCCATCCTCCACCTAGGGCCATTGCTGAAGGAATTTCGTCTTCTGAGTGTTATCTGCTTCAAATATAAAAGGAGATTAAGAGAACCTGTCTGGTTAGTCTTGGGAGGTCAAACCGGTTTTTGGTTTAATTGAAATTCAGTGGCCTCAGGGAAGAGCCCTGGCCAGCGACTTAGTTTGCATGAACACAAAGGAACTATGCCTCCCCAAGCAACTGGGAGGTGGCTTGAAAAACAGCCTTTGAATTAATTATACTTACCTACAGTTTGGGGGTGGAATCCACTCAGGCAAAAGGCCTGGCTTGCAACTTAATTTGCAAGAAGACAAAGGAACTATATCTCCCCAAATGAATGGGGGGGCGGCTTGAAAAACAGCCTTCTGACCTAAATATACTTACCAACCGTTTTTGGGGTCGAATCCACTTGTCTTACCAATCTCTCTGGCAACCAACGCGCTTCGTCCTGTTCTTGTGAAAAAACGCATACCGCGCCTCTTCCCCATATCCAAACGGGGTCTCGGCCTTTCCAAGAATTATTTAAAGGATCCCGCCACTTAACCATGGCGTAGGAATTGGAAGTAGCCGGATGCCAATGCCTGTCAGCGGCAGACTGGCCTTCCGCATCCGTTTGGAGAAAATTTAAAACGAATAGAACAAAGGCAAGATGTGACTTTGGGGACCGAGGGGGATATAAATTTCCCTTCTTAGTTTTAATAAGCCAATTTTTAAGCGTGCGATGGGCGCGCTCCACTATTCCTTGCCCCATTGGATTATAAGGAATTCCAGTTTTAAGTTTTATATTAAATTCTTTACAAAATGAGATAAAGTTCTTACCAGTGTAGGCTGGTCCATTGTCTGTCTTAATGACCTTGGGTACTCCCATGGTATTAAAGGCTTGTAAACAATGATCAATTACATTTCTAGAGGCTTCTCCGGTATGCAGGGAAGCAAAAATAAGTCCTGAGCACGTATCAATGCAAACATGTATAAATTTTAATTTCCCAAACTCCGCATAGTGAGTTACATCCATTTGCCAAATTTGATTGGGCACCAGGCCACGTGGATTAACCCCTAAATGGGGCACTGGTGCTAAAGTGAGACAATTAGGGCATTGCTTTACGATCATTCTAGCTTGCTCCTTTGTGATTTTATGACGGAGCCTCAACGTATGACTAGAAAGATGAAATTTATCATGATCACGTTTTGCCAATTCTATGGGTGTGAGTGCCAAGACTTGACCAATTAGTGCTTTGTCAATGCACTCATTGCCCTGAGCCAGAGGTCCAGGGAGACCCGAGTGAGATCTAATATGTCCTATATAAAAAGGATTTTTTCTAGCAAGAATGATACCTTGCAATTGTGAAAACAAGGATCCAGCTGGCGTATTAAAATTAAACATGCCACAGGTTTCTAGTTGCGGTATCGAAAATGCAACATAAGCACTGTCAGTAAAGAGATTAAACGTACTATTTACAGTTTGAAAAACACACAGCACTGCTGTAAGCTCTGATAACTGAGCAGATAACCCAGGCGTTTCTACGACCACCTGTTGATTGTTAACACGATATCTGGCTTTTCCTTTTGATGAACCATCTGTGAACACTAGGAGTGCATTCTGCAGCGGCTGTAGAGATGTCATTTTTGGAAATACGACCTCATGCATATTTAAAAACTTTATTAACTTGTCTTGAGGATAATGATTGTCTATACACCCTTTAAAACCAATCTGAGCCAGCAGCCAATCTGTGCTATGCTGTTTTAGCCATTCATCCTGATTTACACTATAAGGTTGTATAATAAAGTCTGGTTCCTTACCAAAATAAGTCAATGCCTGCTTTCTACCAAGCATAATTACTTGGGCCACTGCTTCAAAATATGGCAAGATATTACGCCTAGAAGACACCCTCAAATGAATCCACATCAGAGGAGCCTTTTGCCATAATAATCCTGTAGGCGAATGAGTAGTATTAAAAATTAGCAGATGCAGAGGTAAGGAATAATCTATATAGGTAATAAATTGGTTCTCAATAGCTTTCTCCACTGTCTGTAAGGCAAAAAGTCCTTCTGAAGTTAATACCCTAGGGGAAGTCGGATCAGCATTTCCTTTAAGAATATCAAATAAAGGTTGTAATTCCCCTGTGGTAAGTTTTAAATACGGCCGAAGCCAATTAATGTCACCCAATAATTTCTGAAAATCATTTAAAGTTTTCAAATTGTCCCTGCGGATAATTATCTTCTGGGAAAAAATTGACTGGTCCGTAAGTTTAAAACCTAGATAGTTATATGGCTCCTGAATCTGAATCTTCTCTGGAGCTATCTGCAGCCCTTTAGCGACCAGGGCTTGCTGCAAATCTCTAAAACATAAAAGCAAGGTCTGAGGATTTTTTCCTGCAATTAGAAAATCATCTGTGAAATGGATAAAGTAAATATCTGGCCATTTCTGTCTCACAGGTTGAATGGCCTGTGCTACGAATTTCTGGCACAAGGCGGGGCTGTTTGCCATGCCCTGGGGAAGCACGGTCCATTCAAACCTTTTCATAGGCTCTGCAAAGTTAATAGAAGGAACACTGAACGCAAACCTTTTGCAGTCTTCAGGGTGCAAAGGAATGGTAAAGAAACAATCTTTTAAATCTATGACTATTTTATGAAACCCTTTTGGAATAGCCACGGGAGATGGAAGACCTGTTTGTAAGGTTCCCATGGGCAACATTGTTTCATTTACCTTTCTTAAATCCTGTAACAATCTCCATTTGCCGGACTTCTTTTTAATTACGAATATCGGCGTGTTCCATGGAGATAATGACTCTATAAGATGTCCTGCCTCTAACTGTTCCTGCACCAAAAGAGAGGCAGCCTCCAATTTCTCTTTAGTTAAAGGCCACTGATCAACCCACACTGGAATGTCGCTAAGCCATTGAATTTTATCGGCGTGGGGTGCAGGAGAGATAGTGGCCATTACTGAAAATGCCCCAGACTTCTAGAGTTAGGGTTTGCCTGGGGGTTTTTAAACCTACTAGTGCCTTGTCCTTCATATCCAAGCCCCCGAGTAGGTTCGGATTCCTCCGACACTGTCTTTTGCTTAGAGGCAATTTCATTAGGATTACACAGAATCAAATTCATCTGAGATAACAGGTCTCTGCCCCAGAGCGTGGTAGGCAACTTCTGCATCACGAAAGGCCGAATTTGTCCTGAATTTCCATCTGCATCTTTCCAAGTTAGAAGTCTAGCGCTCTGTTTCGGATTATTTGCATAACCGATCCCTTGCAGATGCGTTAGGGTCTCTGTCAATGGCCAATTAGACGGCCAGTCCTGTCCCTTAATAATTGTAACATCAGCTCCCGTATCTATTAATCCTTCAAAACTCTTTCCTTCAATAGTCAATTTAAGGTTAGGTCTTTTATTAGTAATAGACTGAACCCAGAACACTCCGGAGGAGCCAAAGCCCTCCTCCCCTCTCTTATCTTTAATGAATTTGGAAGGCAGTGGATGTAAGGGCACCAAGACTAACTGGGCAATTCTTTGATTAGCTGGAATACTTATGACACCACGAGAGGAAGCAGCCATAATTTTAATTTCTCCCTCATAATCACTGTCTATGACTCCTGGATAAATCTGCAGTCCCTTCACAGTAGAACTGCTTCGTCCTAACAACAATCCCCAAGTACCTTCAGGTAATGGCCCAAAAACTCCCGTGGGCAAAACCTGAACTCCCATCTCTGGAGCTAGTACGGCATGGCCGATGCAACAGAGGTCCAACCCTGCACTTCCTGGTGTAGCTCTGGCGAGGTCAAGGATGGATTTCCTTGGCTCGGCAGTAGCTGTGCCCCGCAGACAGTCTGATGCATCGGGGCCTGGGGCTGGCCCCTCCCCCCGTTTCCCGACACGGGTCTACCTTGGAAGTTATTTTTTGACTTGTCTCTCTTAACCCATTGATTTCCTTTTCTACACTTATGGCACGTTCCTGGTGGACCACCTGATTGCCCGTTTATACTGGGCTTATTATCAGGACAATCACTTTTAAAATGACCCAGACTACCACATTTAAAACATCTCCTATTTCCTCGTCTTTGTGACAGAATCCCTTGAATAGTTGTTCCCTGCAGCGCTGCAGCTATAGCTAAACCCTGATTATAGGAAGGACCGATCTCAGAACAAAGGCGAATGTAACCGGCTAGGTCTGTCTTTCCCCTCTGGGGTCTAATGGCCTCTCGGCAGGCCGCATTAGCATTCTCATAGGCTAGTTGCGTAACCAGCGGATTCTCTGCCTGAGAGTTTCCAAAAATTCTATTAGCCGTTTTCAGCAATCTGTCTACGAAATCCTGAAAGAGTTCGTCGGGAGCCTGTTTCACAGCTGTTAGATTTCCACTAATATCTCCCTTAGCTGGTAACAGAGTCCAAGCACGGCGGGCGGCCACCGCAATCTGCGCATACACTGCGATGGGAAACCCAATCTGGTTATTATTTCCTTCAAATAGGCCTTCCCCCAACAACATCTCCGCATTCCATTCTGGATGGCCTGCTTGAGTGTTAGTGGCGGCGGTTCTTTTGCAAGCCTCACGCCATTCAGAACTCCAGAGCAAGAAATCTCCCCCCGACAACGTAGCTTTTTCCGACAGCGTTTTCCAATCCTGTGGAGTTAGATTCGACTCAATCACAGTATCCAACAACGCCTGTGTAAAGGGAGCTGTCGGGCCGTACTGGGTTACGGCTAGCTTTAACTCTTTTATCACCTTAAATTCCAAGGTCTGATATTGTCTGACCACATTGTCCTGGTCTTCTACCTCAAGGACTGGAAAAGCTAAGATTTCTGACGTATCCTGCCCCTCTCCGCGGGCCTGGTTTATAACTCTTTCTAATGGCGACTGGCGGGTCTCCGAGTTATTGTTTTCTCTAGTATTAGAGACCCTTTTTAGCTCCTGTAACTCATTAGTCAATTTCTGCAATTTAATTTCAAACTCTAACTTTTGTAATTGCATATCCTTCTGGATTTCGGCCTCTGCCATCAAGGTCACAGGCGGCGCGGATGGCGCTACAGGGGGCCAAGTTTCTCCATGAACTTCAATTGCTCCTTTCTCGGGATGAGCTATTTTTTTCCTAACCACAGACTCATCAGAAACGTCTCTTTGTTTACGAGACTCAGGTTGTGGAGAATTTTCTATAACAGGGATCCTCTCCACATGGCCTTTTACTTGAAAATCCTCACTTTCATGAATAACACCTAATTCTTCCAAACTTCCTTCATCTATGATGTCCTTAATCAGAGTCCAAAGGCAGAGGGTGATATTGTCTGCCTTGGCTGCCTTTAGCGAATTACCAATTCTCAGCCAAGTTCTCTCATTTAACGTTCGTTTTTCTCGGAACCAAGGACAACAGGAATATATCTGGTCCAAGAAATCTTCTAATCTTTCCTCTTCAAACCCAATCCCTTTTGCCTGAAGCAACTCTTGAATGTTGCGTGCGCAGATCTCGCGCGAACTTTCCTGTCCCATTTTTTCCTATCCTTTTAACCCAAGCAACTCCTGTGTCGGGTGCACACAGTATGCTTGAAAAACTGTATCTCTTCCTTGCACTCACAACGATAGACACGAATTCACTAGCGCTAGTTTTGACTTCTATGTTGCTTACCGTGCAGATACCATTAATTTTCACCTTTTTCTGCGAAGCTTCGCTGGATAGGGCCACCTCAGGAATTCTCTCGTGCCAGGTCTCCCACGTTCAGGCGCCAGTATGTAGCCGCCAGCGGCTACATGTGAACCAGGTTACCTGTTGAGAGAATCTTGGGGTACAGGGACGCAGACAAGGGATTTGAGTCAAGCCTAGGATTCTGGTCAAGACTGCTTTTAATAAATTGAAGACAGGTTTTATAGACATTTGGGGGATCGGCCAACCCCCCAGAAGTCGGTAGCTTCAAAGGCGGTGCTGTGAATTCTCTGGCTCCAAGTCTCAGCGGGTCGTCTGCCTACTGCCTGGGAGCTCAGGTGAACGCCGGCCTGGGGGCGGTGTCGATAGCCGAGGTGTGGAGCCCCTTTGTTTGTAGAACAAAGGCCGGAGGTAGCCATCAGAAGAGTTGGGTGCCCGCTAGCCAACTAGTTGCAGGGGGGGGAAGGGTACACGTATTCAACTCTTCAGCAGTGAAGATATTTGCTGGAACTAAAAATTGATTCAACATAAGTCAAAATTGCTATCGTGCTAAAGTATGGAGATATCAATTAATTCATAGTCTAAAGATTATTGAATCAGGCTATGCAGAAATGTAAACAAAGTGAGCCCTCACTCAAACAAAATCTGAACATTTTTGGCATTTAACAGAACAACTATTCAGCACATGTTATAACCAAGCCTTCAAAATGACAAACATTTCAAAGGTATTTGATTTCTCTAAGGAATCCTTGACATACTGTTATGAAGCAGAGCGGTTAAACATGTTCACACCATAAAAATGGTGCAGTAACTTTCCAAGTCGTACAAGCAAACTGCCAAAGTATTCTTTCCAAATAAAAGTAAGTAAAAAGAATGTTTCATTTATCAAGTCATTCACAAGAATTATAGAACTCTGACCTGTCTCTGTATGAAGGAGAAGTTCATGGAATAAAAACGGATCTTTATATATATATATATATATATATATATATATATATATATATATATATATATATATAATTTGATGGATCATCCATGGTCCTTCTCATGGGAGAAAGTGACTAAGAAACAGGTTGTCCTCGTTGCTTCTATTCATTGTTATTGATACATCATTTCTTTCTCTGGAGATGATGGAATAGCTATCTGATCTTAGATGCTTATTGTTGGAAGAAAAGAGAGTCTCAGGAATTTTATGGCTTGGTAGATATAACATTTCTACCTTTCTAGGGCTTTCCAAAGTTGTTTGTCTGCAAATCAAATTTTTCCTCGATAAGTATAAAATAGGCTTAATATAGAGGAAAGCTTCAGAACCCAGACTCATGTTTATTTACATATCATGAACAATAAATCTGAAAATGTTTGCTATAGTTTCATGCTATGTATATTTTAATGTATTATGAAACTGAAAGGAAAGATAAACTACTACATAGTTCCTCCCGAAATTTCCAAAGCCTTTCAAGAGGAATTTACAGACGAAAAATATTTTTATCATTTTTCTTTAAAATTCACAAGGAACTAACTTGAAATTTCAAATGCATAAGTGGATCATTTTATACATATAAATACTAGAAACCTAATCCTTAAAATAGCTAAATTGTACAACCAAAGTGCCATTCCTCCTTAGCATTGTCACTAGAAGAAAATGAACAAGAATGTTCTGTAAAACTCTCTAATACTGAACATCAATATATTCATATTTTGTCATTAACAAAATATATGTGACAATTTTCTACATACCTGATCACAATAATTTCAATTCTTCTGTCTATCACAATGTCCTAGGAAATTCTTCAATCCCCTCCCACCTCCTTTTATATGATTGTGTGTCCAGAATTTATATTAATTCCTGTCATTCTAAATGTAAATCCTGGGGATACATAGATATATTATGGAGAAACAAGAAGGAAGAAAAACCAATCAAGAGAGACTTTCAATTCAATTTTTTCAATAAATTATAAGATTCCCTAACCATAATGAGGGTAAACATTATAGCTTAATTATGAAATGAATATTTAGGAGGTATAATTGGAGATTAATCTAAAGATCAGTGACCCAAAACATTTTAAATTAGAGATCATGAATATGTAACATATCAAGATTACAGAAATCTTCCTATTTCTCAATGATATTTTATTCTTCTGAATATAGAGTGAGAAATACAAAGAGCAATAATATAAATAATGAGACCCAGTTTAGTTCCTCAGGTCATTCATCCAACTGCTAGTTACTAAATGTGACCAGCTAGACATTAGGTATAGAGAACAAAATAAAATAAAATAAAATAAAATAAAATAAAATAAAATAAAATAAAATAAAATGTATTTTGTCTCATTATTGAAAGATGATAATTTAGTCTAGAAAATATCTTCCAATATTTTCATAACTTATTCATTAATTTTCAACGAAAATACTTTCTTCAAAGAAAAATTCTTTTTATAAAAAGGTTTTAGTGAAATTAATTTAAAATGTCAGTTGTTAGTTATTCTATATTGCTTTCTAAGTTCTATATTGCTGTGCTAAAGAGAATAACCAAAAACACCTTGGGTAGGGAATGGTTTACTTCAGCTTAACTTTGACCGTAATAATGGAAGATCAGGTCAGTAACGTGAGTCATGAAACTTGAAGCAGGAGCTGAAAAGAAGTGTTGCTTACTGGATTGCTTCCCATGGATTGGTCAGGTCTCTCTCTCTCTCTCTCTCTCTCTCTCTCTCTCTCTCTCTCTCTCTCTCTCTCTCTCTCTTCCTTCCTTCCTTCCTTCCTCCTTTCTTTCTTTCCTTTGTCCTTCCCTCCCTCCCTCAGTTCTTCCTTCCTTCCTTCCTTCCTTCCTTCCTTCCTTCCTTCCTTCCTTCCTTCCTTCCTTCCTTCCTTCCTTCCAAAGATTTATACATTGTCATCTTCAAACACACCAGAAGAGGACATCAGACCGCATTACAGATAGTTGTGAGCCCCCATGTGGTTGCTGGGAATTTAATTCAGGACCTCTGGAAGAGCTCTGAGCCATCTCTCCAGGCACAAGTTGCTTTCTTATAGGCAACATTTTCTTATAATACAGGCATCTTAGTGATGGCACCATCTTCAGTGAGCTAGGATTTCCCATATCAAGAAAATGTCCTACAGACTGTCTAGACACAATTTCATTGAAGGGTTTTCCCAGATGACTCTAAATTTTGTCAAGCCAATAAAAAGATAACTAGGACACTGGTGACATTGTATTATTGCAATTTTCACACATCACTATTGAAAATGCAAAATAAACATAATATTTTTTCTTGCTGATAAATTGTAAGCAAATTAAACAGACCAGTTATTATGCATGTTATAAGATTCTATAGACACACTATAAAGGAACTCTGATAGAAGTTATTTCTAAACAGATTAATAAAAAAATAAAGTGTTGGAGTGTATCCTTTTCTGTTCATGTTTCATTATTGTGTGTCACCTGGTGAAAAGTAGAAGACTGTGACAGATAGCGAGTTATCTCCATACAAAACCTAATATATTACAATAAGAATAAAAGAAGAAAAGGGATGAAAATTCCTCAATAGAGGTTAACCAAAACAAGCTCTTGGTAATGGTGAATGCACAGAGCCATGTCAGTGTGTCTTGAATAACCTGAGGATTGATGTCATACTAAAATACACAGTGTGAGGGAGTTGCTTAAGACACTAATGAGACCTAAAGCACATGAAGTTGAGTGTGGGAAGGTATTAACACACACATGCAGAAGATAAAAGAAGACTATGCAAATCAGACAAGCACCTACTGTGTGTTATATTACAACATCCTTTGTGGAGAGAATACATGGAGTCCCTAACATTTCTCTTCACTCTGGAATGCTTCTTTTTTGGACATTATTTTTTTTCCTTGCAATTTTTCTTAAAATTGTTTGGACCCATTCAATTCTTTTTCAAGAACACAAGAAACTTGCATGTTTTCCAGAGGTATAGAAATGAGCCAAAATATTATCCCATATTTACAAAAATGTATGCAATTTTCTCCTGGACTCCTAATGACCTCCCTAAAATTCTTGCAATTTCCTGAGATAATGGGACAAAAATCACATGGCACTGTACAAACACTAAATTCCTTGGATCTTCCTTGGTGAATTGAACATTTTTAGTTCTAAGCTGTTGACATTTTATGAGCCTTAAGATGGTGTCAGGATGCATGCTGGATGCAAGAACGACTGAACCATGGCTATGTAATTTAAAATTTAAATGTTTATCTAAGCCAGTGAAAGGAACAGGGCTAGAATTCTGTTAATCAGTGACTATGTAAGTATACCTTCCTAAAACTGCTAACCCAAGGTCAGAAAGTTCCCAAGAACCATGTATAGCTCAAGGCCAGGATTGCTGATAGGCCAGAGCTCTCTGGACTCTGCTAGATTTCAAACTGTTCACCACTCTGTTGAATTGCTGTCACAAACTGATAAATTCTCTATTAATTCATGGTTACTTGAGTTCTTTGAGCAACTTATGAAGCAGTGTGGAAATCCTGGACATGGGATTCATCTCTAATAGAAATATGCAATCTAGAGAACCATTGCTTTTGACCAACTTCTATTGTGAGTACATTCTGAAGATTGGAGCTGTTAAATGTCTAGAGTCTTAAAAGTATCATAATTCATAGTATATCCAAATTGGTGTCTGATTATCGAAAAATTGGCCAATAGCTTTTGAAGAGAGAGTAAGTGGGAGCTAACACATCTAGAATTGCAAACATAAATAGAACACTTCTTCTTCGGGAAAATTTACTTTTCAAAATTAAATATTTTTATGAGAAGCCATTGTGATTAAAACAGATATATAGTCCTGAAAATTCTTGCCTCCTTAATTTGCGCCTATGTGTATATGTGTCTCTGTCACTATCTCTGTCTATCTCTATCTCTGTCTGTCTCTGTCTAGCTCTCTGTCTCTGTTTCTATTTCTTCCTCATTTTCTACATCTCCCATGTGTGTATTAAGTATTGAGCTGCATTTGTTCGATGTTCTTTTAGTATAAAGGAGAAATACATTTTTTGGTGCATTCTAATCATAACCTATTTCTAATATTAAAACAAAACACTAAAATGTAAAGAATAACTTAAAGCATACATCAACCTGATAAAATAACATTAAAACAAACTGATTTCCTGTATTTGTACCTCAACACCATTAAAAATATACTCTGAACTTTCAGGGCAATGTCAGGATACCAGAGAGGTCAATGGCAAATGTCTTCACCGTCTTCCACCTCCTCCTTTCAGCCCAATTCTATCAGAGCAGAGAGGCTGTACTTGAGTAAGTAAAAATCAGGACAGTTGGATTTGAAGAGAGTGCGTATTATTTTCTGAAATGGTTATAGAAAGTTTGATTTGTGTGAGAGAGGAGAGAATTGTGAGGTTAAAATTTAGCACCTTTTCTTCTTTTCCTATAGTGCTCAGGATGCAGCTCTGGGCTTTGTCTGGCTGCTGCTACTGCCTGTTGTATTTCCTTATGTATTTAGAAGCTGCTTGCTGTTAATTAAAGGCATCTCTCTCTAAATATAATTTGCATATTACAACGTTCTGAAAAGTAAAATGTTGGTATTCAGAACTTATTATTTGGCAGAGGAAAATAGAGTTTCAACTCATCTATTCCGAGTATTCAAAGATGCAAGATACACTTAGTCATTCACAGTTCTAATGTTGGTTCCCTCATTTCTTGTCAGTTTATCAACTGCATGTTTCTTTCCTTTTTGCTTTAATAATTGGGAGAGGACTTTAATTCTTTCCCCACAGTATGCCTTTTATTTCCTATAGTAATATGTGGTTAATTTTAATTACGTTGTCTTTTTGGTTTCCTTTCCATCTGTCTCAATTACATCCACTCTCATTTTTTGTTTTGCATCCATCTGTACAATTATCTTATATTTTTATCAGTGTAGAATATACTTCCTCCTTTAATCTAAGTGAAAAATAGCATGTAATTACTCACTACTTTTGATATACAAAGTACTGTCAACCTTTATGCTTGGCTTTTTATAGATTCTACATTTATTTTATTTAATTGCATATTATATCATCACTAGTTGAAGGATACAAACTTAAGATGTACCTCATTTTAGGTCTTTTCTTTCACTTCTGATCGCTAGGCTTCCTGATTCATTATTGTAAATGTCAGTGGTCAGTGCATAGATTCTTCTCTGTCTAAAAATTCTACCACATAAAATTAAACCAAAGAGATGAATTTTCCTTTCTTGGTGAAACGTTTGTTTCTAAGGACTTTGATTACAAAAAGAGTACCTTCTGTGCTTGCAATTGGGTCAGCAATAACATCACAGGCATTGTTGGAGCAACTTATATTAATTCTATTATATCTGCTTTATCCTCTGCATTATATTTAAGCAAATTTCTTAACCTAGTCTTTGTTCATGTCTTTATTGGTACCAAGTTTGCTGTTATGAATGATAGATGATTGTCATTTGCAGCTATAGTGTTACTTGGATCCTGGAGTTAAGGCAGGAGTTTTAAGTAGAATTTGAGCACATGAAAATTGTAGATATTAATATATAATATAAACAATATTCTCATATCACTTAAACTATCTCTAATTCAGTTGTATACATATACATTGAGAGAGGTAATATGGAAATTTTACAATGCAAGGCCATCCTGTGCAGTTGACTTAGTTCTTCACATTCAGCTTCCTCACCTTTAAATCAAATAGAAGGCTAACTTTGAGGATCACCTTAAAATCTGAAAATAATCCATAGAGACAGCATATACAATTACAAACAGATCACGCAATTTACTTTTACTTCTTTTCACCTTTCCCTACTTTATTATTATAATGTGCATCCCAATTACTAATGACTTCATCCCCAATGTGAGTAGATATGACAACATACTCTATATACATCCACCACTCTTTTATAGAAACCACAGAATTCTAGGTAAACAGAGAAAAGGTAACAACCTCTTATTGTGAGCCTTTCTGACTAATTCATTATATATGTCTCCTAAATAAATTCAATATGATTTTCCAATGATTTCTTAAATATCTTTATCTAAGCAAATAAGAGAAGAGGATAAAAAGAACAGAAATTTTGAGTTTCTGGGAAGTTATCAACTCTGAATCATATTCCTGGATTTTGATGTCAAATGTACCACTAATTTTCTAGTGAACTATGAGCAAGTTACTTGAAAACTGTGTCTCAGTGTTCTTCGTGTAATCAGAAATGCCTGCTCCACCTCCTTAGGAGATTCCTGGGAAGTTTAAAAACACAATCACTGACTTGCTGAGCACAATGCCTGGCATGAGGATGCAGTCTAGTAAGACTGCTACAGTTTCATTCTGAGTATTAAGTATTTAAATTAAAGGTAAATGAGAGATTTATAATTATGCAATTAAATTAAGGTTATTTTTTTTGTTAAAAGATAATGAAATCTTGACTCCCTGTACATGGAAGCATTTTTTTTTTTATTTTTCAATCAGAAGTAGTTGGCTTCTACTATATTGCATTGTCCTTTCAATTTCTGACAACTGCATGGTCAGAAATGTTGTTTGGACTTATTCGATGAATAAAACTAATTCCAAAATCTTTAACACATTCCAGGAATATTCACATTAAGAGTCATGACACATTTAAAAATAAAATTACCTTGATGACTATCAAAATTATATTTTATTTGCAAGTCTGAATATACATATAATTTATACCATTATATTATATTTTGCATTATATTCATAAGTATGGATTTTCATTTACAGATAGATCACTCTCTAGGCTACACATCAACAACAAAAATAAAAGTTTGAAATTTAGTTGTCAGTATTATCTTTTCTATTGAAATTTCCCTACCCCGACTTACAGTAGTCCAATCTTCATGATTATCCTTTACATTCTAGTCACCAATATTCTGAATTATTTTCCATTAGTGACTAATTTCAGTGCAGTAAGGTCCACCCTAATGACCTAATTTTAACTTAATTATTATAGCTAACATTTTATATTTAAATAGCCTGGAATATCAAGCAAGATATTAAAGTAGAAAATCTTAAAGTTTAATCTTGAAAAAGTAATAATAAATTTATAGAAGTAACTCAAAATGGACACTGTACTCAAGCTTTATTTCCTATCAAAGCAGGTCCTGTAACAATATCAGGATTTACTCAGTTTGCATGATAGGTTATTGTATGAAGAGAAAATGAGACAGTGACGAAGAAAATGAATAGAGGATTAGTTAACTAATTCTAATGGTCTAAATTGGACTTATTTGTAGCATGGCACTGATGCAGGCTCTATCAGCTACATTAGCACAAATCCTTAAGAAGCTAGGGAGTGGTCATGGAGAGAGGGCAAAATGGCTAAGAACATCAATGGCTAAGAACATCCAACAGAAGACCTGTTACTATTGAAAGCCAAAATTTCACATAAAGAAAGTATAACTTCTGGAGGCCCCAGCTTGGGTGGGAAAGAGAAATGATGCAGGTTGGCGTGGGGACTGGGTTCCCAAACTTCAAGGAATCCAGATGCTGCTGGGAACCAAAAGGCAAAAGGAGTCATGAATCAGGGGTCCCATGGGTTTGGGGTATCCTGCTTAGCTCAGGGTAAGTGTCTGGAGTACGGAGGGGCCTTCTGCTGGAGCCTTAGGTGGAAGCAAGTATCTGTATGATGAAGGCTCCCCCATGTCCTATACACAGCGGTTCTTTATGAGAAGGACAGCCCTTACTTGTATAAACTGTTTATTCATAGTGGATGGATACATACAACTTACTGAGGGTGGACCAGATATCAATTACCTTTTTCAAGAAGTATGTGCCAGAAGGGAAGCTCATTGACTAAAACCTTGGGGCTGGACCATCTAGATTCCACATTAGCATATAGAACTCTGGGCTCTGGGTTATGTGACTAATTGTCACAAGCCTCTTGTGCAGTACCATGGTCTAACAGATGAACCACGTCTGAAGTAGATGGAAATCTTGCCTTTCTCAGATTAGAGAATTTCTAGGGTTGCTGAATCTGCTCAACTTTCCCATTTTTTATTGGGGGGGGGGTGGTCTGGTGACACAATTCTGCTTGCTCCATAGGGGTGTCATAGAGAATTTTAATGGGGCAAGTCAGTAATACAGTAATTCTTGTTTTACTTATTTGGGCTAGTAACATTGCACAGCACATAATTCAATTATTTTAAGGCATTCTAGCAAAGAGAATGACCGAACAGAATGCTGTATCCAAGGATGAAATTCTAGATAAAAGTCATTTTTGTCAGTTACTTTTCTTTGTGCTGTGATAGAATCCCACCTTGGGGTAGGCACTTTTGACTCACACTTTGAGAGACTTTAACATGTCTATCAAGTTCTGGTTTCAGGATATGAGGGAAGTTGGAACCTAGAGTGTAGGGTTTACCTTTTTTTCTCCATTATGTTTAGTACATGATCCTAGCTCATGTAATATTGTTTGCCTCTATGGGTTGCTCCTCCACTCACTCACCCACTCCCACCTCACCACTCCAGAATTCTCCTTCAGTGAGGCATCAAGACTCCACAGGACAAAGGGCCTCCTGCATCCATTGATGTCAAATATGTCCATCCTCTGCTACAAATGTATCTGAAGTCATGGATCCCTCCCTTTCTACTCTTTGGTTGATGGTTTAGTCTCTGGAGCTCTGGGTGGTCTGGTTAGTTGATACTGTTTTTCTTATGGGATTGCTACCCCTTTAGTTCCTTCATTCCTTCCCCCACCTCTTCCATTTGGATGCCCAGGGTCAGTACGAATGGTTGGTTGAGAATATATGCATCTGCTTTGGATTTCTTCCTAGTCCAGGGTCATTGTCATGGCTGACAGCTTTGAGTTTAGTCTTCACTTCCAAGACCTACATTTTATCCAAATCCACTTTTGTAAATAGGTCTGCTAAGAAAGTAGATATCTACAATGCACAAAGTGAAACATGAGTCCAACCTATCATTGGGTTAAACCACAAATGTCTAACTCACATCTCTGTTTGGAAAGCTCTGATGTCAGCACTTGATTAAATTCACTTCTGCTTTGAAATTGCATATGTCTTTGTCCTTGTGATCACTAGACTTCCTGTCCAATTCTGGACAATAAGAATCATAACAGCTAGATGAATCATAGCCCTCTAAAGCATTCCAACTTTGAATGGGATTTCTCACTCACTAAAGGTAAGTTTCTTTAAAATTGTTCTATAACCTGAGATTCCATCCATACAATTATCATACTTTCCTTTCTTCTTCCAGAGGAAGCTCAAGGCTCACCACAACTGTTGTATTTTCAACTCTTTTATTTTTCATAGACAATTGCTATAGGAAATCTAATGCTTATCTAATTCCATAGTCAAGACAGCTTTGAAAAGTAACCAAATTTACAAACTAGGAGTCTGACCATATTTTCAATTGTCTTCACTGACTTACCTTCCCTCTTTGCTCATGAATTATTTATATTTTTAATTTAATATCATATTTTATTTCATCTAATATATTTAAACTTCAATGTGTAGTAACAGAATTTTTATTGAAAGGATACTTTCTCTAACACAGTAGTTCTTCACCACAGTTTCCTGCCTCAGCTCTACCACAGATTCACTTCCTGTTTGTTTCACTTCAGAAATGAGCAGGTCTCAAAGCGATGAGAGTAAATGAAACAAAACAAGAACTCGACAAGAAAAGGTAAAAAAAAAAAAAAAACATCATATTAAGGCTGGCCAAGGCAACACAATAGGAGGAAAATAGGCCACAGAGCTGAAAACTAGTACAAGATAGGCCCACTTCCAATATTAGAATTCCCACAAAACCACCAAACTAATAGGTGTTAATATATTAGCAGATGACACGGTGTAGACCCATGTAGGCCCTGTGCCACTTGTTCTTTCCTTCCTTCTCTGTGAGCCCTGCTTAGTTGAGTCTTTGGGCCATGATCTCCTGGTGTCCTTCAATGCTTCTGATTCCTATAGTCTTTCCTCCTGCTCTTTTGTAAGAGTTGCTCAGCTTCTACTGGAGAAATCCAATGGAGACATCTAATTTAGACTCTCTCTCCCTCCCCTACCCTGCTCTCTCTTTTGCTCTCCATACAACATCCAACTGTGGCTTTCTGCATCTATATTGGTTTGCATATGCTTTTGGAGAAAGACTCTTTGACATTGCCTCTACAAGACTCCAATCTTTGGGTATAGCCGAATGTCATTAGTACTCATTTCATTTATTATTTGTATTATTTCTATTTTACTGTTTACTGTTTCTTAAGGTTTGATACCCTGTTTTATACCTTGTGATGAAATTCAATAAAATACACCTTTTTAAGCAAAATATTGTCATTTAAATTTATATATTAAAAACATATTTTTGGATGTCACTTAGATATTAATGTATTTAGCATGAGATCACTTTGAATTGGAACAAATTTTATCTCAATCAGTATGTATAGCCTTTGAGAAATAGCTTAAGTATTTAATGATAAAGATAGAGATCTAGATATATTTGAATCAGTGTCCTTGTGTTTTGTCTCAGGTTTTCTGCTAGTTTCTTATATTTTTGTTGTTGTTGAGGAAGATACAAGAAATTGAATAGGTTATAGAGGAAAAAATGGTATACTATCTAAGTAAGAGAATGACCTGAATGCTTATTATTAGAGAGATGTCCAAGCCCAAACAATTCTAGTAAGACAATTTAAAATAAGCAAAGTATTGATGAAGGAATCAAGATGATGCAAGGAAAATAAATTGTAAGAAAAAGTTCCTTGCACTTCATTGATTTTCTAAAGTTCTGACCCTAATTTTAGAAATTTGATTTTCTTTGAGGTACCCACTCAAGCAGAGAGCTATTATCTCTGTGAGCACATGGTCTCAGAATGTCTATGTGTTCCCAAAATTATTCCAGAATAGAGTTTTGCAGGGAAGAAAACAAAAGAAGGCCACATTGACACCTTAAATCTAAACTTTTAACAACACACTAAATATACTGTATAACATCTCCCTTGCCCTTTCCCCTTCCCCCTCTTTCCCATCACTTTCCCTTTCTCTCTCTCTCTCTCTTCCTCTCTCTTCCTCTCTCTCTCTCTCTCTCTCTCTCTCTCTCTCTCTCTCTCTCTCTCTCTCTCTGTGTGTGTGTGTGTGTGTATGTGTGTATGTTAATATTTTCTACTATCAAGAACTCAATATTCATGACATATAGTTTTTGATTATTTTGAAGGTAGAGAAATCAGGTCAGAGAATTTTAGTAATGTGTCAAAGGAAAATTAGAATAATTAATAAGGGGGAAAGCCTTATCAAAATGTCATCCTTTAGAGCTTGCTGAATTGTTTTTCCATTAAAATCATTTGTTTCACATTATTCAAAATAACTAATATAATTTCAATACAATATTAGTAAATATATTGCATATTTCTAAGCTATATCTATAAATTAATATTATGTTTCTACCAGGTATGGAATTCACACATTTTCAATGCTCATATTACTCTTGGCAAAGCAAACATTAGTACTTAACACCACTGATATGACCTTGGATCCAAGATGAATAGACATATCAATATTTGACCTACTGGGCTACATTGTGCACTTGTATTTTGACCACTTTTCTTAATGACCATTCCTGCTGCTATAAATTGCTTTTTGGAAGGAACCAAAGGGAAGGCTTAAAGATTTTGTTTGTCATTTAAACAAAGACAACTAGTGAAAACATATTAGCAATTCTGATACTTGTAAATTTTTACAAAAATATTTCATGACTTTCGAGTAATAGGACAGAAAAAAAATATAAATGTATATTATATATATATGTATATATACTTATACATATATATATACATATATATATATATATATATATATAATTTTATTCAGAGGCATATAGACGAAAGTATCCTAACTACATTAACATGTCATCATTATATGTTGTATAATATAATGTTGTCATCATTATATTGTAAAACATGTGTAGGTTTTTTTCCTGGTAATAATATAGATTGGTTTAACTTAATATTTTAATATTTTTACCACAATCTCACTTTAATACATATTTCCAAATGCAAAACTTCCATGTTTTATTAATAAATCATGTAAAGTATTCAATCTTCATATGTGTATATAATTACTTTTTATCAAATCTCCCACCTTTTCTATGTTTTCAGTTCCTGCTATATTTCCTATTCCCCTTTCTTCCTAACTTCTTATGCTTTGGATTTAAAGTCACTGTGTCCCCTTAGTGCTCTCTGTCTGGGCATGAGTATAGGAGCATCTACTTTATAATGTGTAGCTTTTTTATCATGTTCCATACCACACAGCCATCAATTGTCAGTATGTTCTTTGCTAGAGTGGGCTTCAAAGCATTCCCATATTCCATTGTCAGTGTTAGCTGGTTTGATTCTAATCATGACTTTAATTTGTAGCCATAGCTACTTTGAAATGGCCTAGTCATTCCCCACTAAAAATGTTCACATAGAGAGGTGCTCACCACCTCTAGATCTTAACCAGCTTTTTTCCTTGTTCTCCTTGATTTCCTCCCTCTGTCTCTCTGTCTCTGTCTCTCTCTCTGTCTCTGTCTGTCTGTCTCTGTTTCTCTCTCTCTCTCTCTCTCTCTCTCTCTCTCTGTGTGTGTGTGTGTGTGTGTGTGTGTGTGTGTGTGTGTGTGCGTGTGTGTGTAATATAGATAACACATCTAGGGCTCAACATTCCTAGGTTTCTTATTCTTTGTATGTTCAACATCTGTGGGTTTCTGTAGTAATCTCTGTCTACTACTACTACTACTACTACTGCTACTGCTACTGCTACTGCTACTGCTACTGCTACTACTACTACTACTATTACTACAAAAATCTCTGCAACAGGTTTAAAAAATGACCCAAACTATAAAGATGAGGATTTAGGATTTCGTCTATTTTGACTATGGCTATTGAACAGAATAACAGAATTTAGTTCTCTTCTATGACTTGAAAGTACCCATAGAGTTTTGACTTAGTTAATGGTTCAGGCATTAATTCCATCTTGCCTTAAATCCAACGTAGATAGTTGTTAG